>NC_041385.1:556481298-556482107 GCF_002162155.2 Triticum dicoccoides
AAGGAAGTGTGTCCGGGCAAAAAAAACGATTCGCCCCCCTGACTGCTGGGACCCACCAGCTATATCTTCGCATGCAAGGAAGTGCGTCCAGGCAAAAAAAAACGATTCGCCCCCCTGACTGCTGGGACCCACCAGCTACATCTTCGCAGGCAAGGAAGTGCCTGACAGTTAGGACCCACCTGGTCAAAGCATACATAGCGTTGTCATTCTAGTCGCGAACGTGTACGTACATACTGGTCGATGTATAGGCGTGCACGTGCCGTAGTAGAGGCGCGCACATAGCATGTACACGTACGTACAGCGGCGAGGGTGCAAGAAAGAAAATACGGCCACATACGTACATACAGGCAGGGTATCGAACGTCTACTCATGCAGACGTACATGGCTAGGTCGGAACGGAGAAACAGTGTAGTCGTCGAGTTCATGGGGAGCCAACCGGCTGGGTCGGAACAGAATGCGTGGCCATGTTCATCGGGAGGGCTTGGACAGAACAGGCGATGGAAACGAGGCATGGCATACCGCACAACGAAGGAAACGGCCTTGTGTTCGACCGGCCACGTTCGAAACGGGATCCTGTTGATCGAGCGGGGCCTGGCGTACCGCAAAACGGAGGAAACGGACCTCCTACGGTCGAAACGGGGGTCCTGTTGATCGGGAGGGGTGTGGCGTACCGCAAAACGGAGGAAACGGACCTCCTACGGTCGAAACGGGGGTCCTGTTGATCGGGAGGGGTGTGGCGTACCGCAAAACGGAGGAAACGGACCTCCTACGGTCGAAACGGGGGTCCTGTTGATCGGAGGGGTGTGGCG
>NC_041385.1:556482805-556487000 GCF_002162155.2 Triticum dicoccoides
TCCAGCCCTCCACCGTCTACTGTTCATCCAGCCCTCCACACCATGGGGTCCTGTTCAACCATCCCTCCACGGCCACCCCTCCAACGAAGGAATCGCTCCATCGAGTTCAGTTAACAGCCATCGATCCATCACTCGGGTTCAGTAACGCGTAGCCTGCAGTGCAATCGCTCGGGTTCAGTTAGAGCCCAACGCCTCACTCGTGTTCAGTTAGAGCCAACGCCTTGCACACACGCGCGTACGTGTACGAGGGAAACGTGCATCACTCGGCCCCCGACCTCCCACCGTAACCGGCAACTCCCCGAAATTTTCCTCCCCCTCGCTTCTACCACGGTTTTTTTCGTCATGGACGGCCCAAGAATGCCATGCAGCTGCATCTCCGGCCCGCCCAGGACGAAAAGCCCATTTTTTGTCATGATTTTTTGTCATAGAAGTAGGAGCCCATCACATCTATGATGATACCGGGTTTTGTCACAATTATTGTCATAGAAGTGTCATATGTATGACAGGAAAAAAATTCGTTCAGCCTAAAATGTCACGGATGTGTCTTTTTTTTGTAGTGACTACTGAAGCCAATGACCCAGTCTTGGCTGAAGATCCTATGGAGCCTGAAGCCAATGTAAACCCTGAAGCTTCTGTCACGCCGGTCCTCACTGACGGCGCGGTCCCTTCTCCAAGGCCTCACACTATTGAAACAGCTTACAATCGTGAGGGGGAGTTGGTCACTGTTCGCTGGCCCATTCTAGTTCCTCCCACCGGTCCAGGGCCCCAATATGATTATCATGTGCAGCAGCGACCACAAGTACAGAAGCTTAAGCCAAGACTGCTAAGACTTCCTGGTGCTGCAACAGCCCCAGAATCCTTCAGTATCAATAGCTTCAAATCTCACAACACCTTCTTTGACAGTGACAAGAATCCCTACTCGAAGCCAAGGATCTCCTCTAATCGCTTCTGGAGCCATCAACAGCGCAGCTACTACTCTTGTGTTCTCTACAACCAATAGTGAATCTTCCCTCACATGCGCCTTGATTGTGAAGCTATGGCTGGGCTCCCTTGTCTTGAAGAAGCTATGGATTTCTTTCGTGATGCTGGTCTTCTGCAATTTGTCACTGCCAAAGAGCACTGGAATGAAGAGCTACTGCTACAGTTCTATGCTACTCTTCACATTCATGGATACAATAGGGATCTGAAGACATGGATCCTTGAGTGGATGACAGGTGATGTGCACCATGAAGCCAAAGCTCAAGACATCGTTGAGCTCACCTCCCTGCCCACTCCAGGTGAACTGTATGAACCTGGTTGTCAGCTCCACACAGATGCACTGCAGAGCGTCTTTCAGCGGCCTGAGCCCAATATGAGTCAGATGCTCAGCATGATGAAGCCATTGCCTCATGATGCAGAATATCCCAAGAAATTCTTTGTCCGGGACCTTGAGTACTTGCCCCGCATAGTTTATCATATCCTAAGACGTACTCTCTGGCCAATCAAGGGACACTCTTCTGAAGCCAAACTTGAAGGGGCTATGAAGACTTTGGTCTTCTATATTGTCCATGGTATCAAGTTCAACTCCCAGGATTTCTTCATCCGACAACTTGCTGCATCTGGGATTGACCTTTTTGGCTTGAAGATTTATGCTCCATGGGTGATGCGCCTAATTAAGCTTCATTCAGCTGTCAACTATCAGCCTTCTGCACGTAACCATCTGGTTTTCTTACCTGAGGTTGATCTATTTGTTGAAGCCATCTACCCCGAGCCTGCCAAAAAGCCACTCACTCTTCACAATGCTGATCATCAAAGCTTCTTGCAGCCCATCGGAGGAGCCCATGTTCCGAATGCTGCTATTCATGCCTATCCGCTTGCTGGCAATGTGTGTCTGCCTCACCGAGCTAATACCGAAGCCACTGCCAGTACAGTTGCTCAAAGGCCTCGGAAGCATTCTCGGGTCCTTAATGATCATGAATTGCTTGTGGCCTTACTTCAAAAGAAGGACAAGCACCATGACTGACTGAAGCGTCAAATGCATAGTATCTTGGTGGATGTCAATCGCATTCGCAATCTGGCTACCAAGAAATCTTTTGTTGCCCATGAGAATGCAAGGCGGTCCTGGAAGAGCCTCACTCTGCTATGTTCTGAAGATGATCTTCAAGCAGATGGCTTCACCGAAAGCTTCAAGTTTGACTCCAAGCCTCCACCTAATGCAAGATGGCGTTGTACTCCCTCTCTTGAAGACTTTGAGTACTCATGTTTGGCTGCAACTGTTGTTGCCAATGTCGTCGATGAGGAAGATGACGCAACTTTACCCACTATGAAAGTACTACGTATCGACTCTGCACCAGGCCCTTTTGCACTACCAAACTCTAGCAACGACCCTGCTCCACCATCTACTCCTTCTGGAAACGAGTAGATGCTCTATGTCTTCAAACCTTTTTGGTCATTACTGACAAAAGGGGGAGAAGCATATGCGTTGATAGTCTTCAAGCGGGTCCTTATGGGTGGCTGCATTATTTTTGCCAAGTATTACAACTCTTGTCTTTTGATACATTTGGTTCTCTGAGTTGTAACACTTAAACTTGATGGTCGTCTGCTACTCTATCTGCTATTTAGTGATGTGATGATAAATCCCGCATGAAGTCATTTTGTAGACGTCCATTTTCCATTATGCATATCATTATCTTCTTTACTTACTTATATGCATAATGCATTGTCTTCACACTTTGATGATGGCCTCCACAAAACAAAACCTGCCATGTGCATTTGCATTCAAACGCAAGTCATCTATATGCACATCTTCAGGGGGAGCCTCGTCTTATGTATGAAGACAATACTCACAACACTAAAACTTTCACATACTTTTATCCCCATTGAAAACTTCAACCAGTTTGTCATCAATCACCAAAAAGGGGGAGATTGTAAGTGCATCTAGTGCCACCCCTAGTTGGTTTTGGAGTATTGACGACAAACCTGGTTGAGGGACTAATGTGTTTGTGAGAATTGCAGGATAACACAGGTAGTAGTCCCATATTGATTTGGTTTATCTACCAGAGATGACGCCTAAAAATATGTGAAGACATTGAAGACAATGGTGGTCTGTGAAGACATTCACATTAAAGACTATGAAAAGAGAAGACATTGTGTTAAGACTATGGAGTGCGAAGACATAGTTGTTTCGTAGTTTCCTTTTCTTCCTTGTTGAGTAATAGGAACCACCGTACTGTTAAGTGGGGTCCTAGTAAACAAAGTCAGAGTGACTGATGTGATGCTCAACCAAACCCTATGTCTTCGAGTCAAGACAATGAGAGCAAATCTTATCCAGAGCTGGATGAGTCAGCTTGGCTTGTAGCCCAAGTTAAGATGTTGCGTGCGTTTGAAATCTCATCGTTGGACACATGTCAGTTCCTTAGTGACCCAGGGTCATTTCGGACATATCAAGTCGGATTGCCTCCTGGCTATAAATAGCCTACCCCCTACACCGTAAATTGGTGGTTAGTGCATGGCTTTTGTCGTTAGAGACCAACCCACCTCTGAAGCCTTTTGAGAGAGAATCCTTGCAAGGACAAAACCCAAAACATGCAGAGCCAAAGAGTGTTAGGCATCACTGAAGTCTTTCTATCTGTGTGATCTGAAGACTTATTACACTTGAGGATTGTGAATCCTCCAGCAGGTTAGGCGTCGCATTCTGAGCATCCAAGAGTCATTGTGGATTCCGATGAACAAAGTCTATGAAGGTTTGGAAGTCTCCCTGGAAGACTTACCAGAGTGATTGGGTGAGGACTAAGTGTTCTTAGATCAAGGGGAATAAGGTGAAGACGCGGTCTTCTGAGTTGAATCTCAGCCTCCCTAACCAGACGTATAGTTGTCACAACAACTGGAACTAGTCCAGTAAATCCCTTGTCCTCTCCGAGCAATTGGTTCTATCCACCTCTCTCACCTTACTTACAGTTTGTCTTCGTGAAGTCTTTGCTTACATGCCTGATCTGATTGACTTCACTGTGTGAAGACTATAGTCTGTTTGGCTTCATACTATCTTCCATCCTGATCCATACTACCTAGCTGCTTATAGTCTTCGTGCTTTCACCTCATTTCTTACTTGACTATGGCTTGTCTAGTGTAGTCTACTTCCGCTGCATATCAATAGGTTCAATTCAACTGTTTGTCTTCAAAACACCTCTGTTTTGAAGACTTTCATAAAATCGCCTAT
>NC_041385.1:556487435-556541444 GCF_002162155.2 Triticum dicoccoides
AGGAGCCACGAGGCGGCCACAAGGACGGAGGGTGCACGCCCCACCCTTGTGGCCCCCCTATGACCCTACTGGCCTAATTCTTTCGCCTATATATTCCCATATATCCCCACCCACCAGAGGCATCCACGAAAACACTTTTTCGCCGCCGCAACCTTCTGTACCCGTGAGATCCCATCTAGGGACCTTTTTCGGCACCCTACCAGAGGGGGATTCTGTCACGGAGGGCTTCTACATCAACTCTATTGGCCTTCTGATGAAGCATGAATAGTTTACCATAGACCTACGGGTCCATAGCTAGTAGCTATATGGCTTCTTCTCTCTCTTTGATTCTCAATACCATGTTCTCCTCGATGTTCTTAGAGATCTATTCCATGTAATACTTTATTGTGGTGTGTTTGCCGAGATCCGATGAATAGTGGATTTATGATCAGCTTATCTATGAATATTATGTGAATTTTCTCTGAATTCTTATATGCATGATTTGATATCTTTGTAATTCTCTTCGAACTATCGGTTTCGTTTGGCCAACTAGATTGGTTTTTCTTGCAATGGGAGAAGTGCTTAGCTTTGGGTTCAATCTTGTGGTGTCCTTTCCCAGTGACAATAGGGGCAGCAAGGCATGTATTGTATTGTTGCAATCAAGGATAAAAAGATGGCGTTTTCATCATATTGCTTGAGTTAATTCCTCTACATCATGTCATCTTACTTGATGCGTTACTCCGTTCCTTATGAACTTAATACTCTAGATGCATGCTAGATAGCGGTCGATGTGTGGAGTAATAGTAGTAGATGCAGAATCATTTCGGTCTACTTGACACGGATGTGATTCCTATATTCATGATCATTGCCTTAGATATCGTCATAACTTTGCGCTTTTCTATCAATTGCTTGGCAGTAATTTGTTCACCCACCGTATTATTTGCTATCTTGAGAGAAGCCTCTAGTGAAACCTATGGCCGTCGTGTCTATTTTCCATCATATAAGTTTCCAATCTACTATTTTTCAATCTTTTACTTTCCGATCTATAAACCAAAAATACCAAAAATATTTACTTTCTCGTTTATCTATCTCTATCAGATCTCACCTTTGCAAATAACCATGAAGCGATTGACAACCCCTTTATCACGTTGGGTGCAAGTTGTTTGATTTTTTGTGTAGGTATTCAGTGATTTGTGCGTTGTCTCCTACTAGATTGATACCTTGGTTCTCAAACTGAGGGAAATACTTATCTCTACTTTGCTGCATCACCCTTTCCTCTTCAAGGGAAAAACCAACGCAAGCTCAAGAAGTAGCACAAAGAATTTCTGGCGCTGTTGTCGGGAATATCTACGCCAAGTCAAGACATACCAAGTACCCATCATAAACTCTCATCTCTTGTAATAAATTATTCACCATTTGCCTCTCGTTTTCCTCTTCCCCACTTCTAAAACGATTTTCAAAAAGATTTGCCTTTTCTTCGCCTCTCTTCTGTTCGTCTTCTTCGCTTGCTTTTGTGTGCTTGTATGTTGGATTGCTTGCATTGTCAGGATGGATCAAGAGAATACCAAATTTTGTGATTTTTCCAACACCAATAATAATGATTTTATTAGTACCCCGACTGCTCCCGCCACTAGTGTCGAATCTTTTGAAATTAATGTCGCTTTGCTAAATCTTGTTATGAAAGATCAATTTTCCGGCCTTCCTAGTGAAGATGCCGCATCCCATCAAAATAGTTTCATTGAGTTGTGCGATATGAAAAAGAAGAAAGATGTGGATAATGATATTGTTAAATTGAAGCTATTTATTTTCGCTTAGAGATCGTTCTAAAACTTGGTTTTCATCTTTCCCTAAAAATAGTATTGATTCATGGAATAAGTGTAAAGATCCTTTTATTTCCAAGTAATTTCCTCCCGCTAAGATCATCTCCCTTAGGAACAATATTATGAATTTTAAGAAACATGATCATGAACACGTTGCATAATCTTGGGAGAGGATGAAATTGATGATACAAAATTGCCCTACTCATGGTTTGAATTTGTGGATGATTATACAAAAAAATTATGCCAGATTGAATTTTGCTTCTAGAAATCTTATAGATTCAGCCACGGGAGGTACTTTTATGGAAATTACTTTAGGAGAAGCTACTAAACTCCTATATAATATTATGGTTAATTCTTCTCAATGGCACACCAAAAGATCTTCCACTAGTAAAAAAGTGCATGCGATTGAAGAGATTAATGTTTTGAGTGGAAAGATGGATGAACTTATGAAATTATTTGCTAGCAAGAGTGCTTCTATTGATCCTAATGATATGCATTTGTCTACTTTGATGAGAATAATAATGAATCTATGGATGTGAATTTTTTTGGTAGGAACAATTTTGGTAATAACGCGTATAGAGGTAATTTTAATCCTAGGTTGTTTCCTAGTAATCCCTCTAATAATTACGGTAATTCCTACAACAATTCTTATGGAAATTTTAATAATATTCCCTATGATTTTGAGATTAGTGTTAAAGAATTTATGAGTTTGCAAAAGAATTTCAGTGCTTTGATTGAAGAAAAAATTCTTAAGATTGATGATTTGGCTAGGAACTTGGATAGAATTTCTCGTGATGTTGATTGTTTGAAACTTAGATCTATTCCACCAAGCATGATATTAATGAGTCTCTCAAAACCATGAGAATTTCCATTGATGAGTGCAAAGAAAGAACCGCTAAGATGCGTGCTAAATGAGATTGGTTTGTAAAAGCGTGTTCTTCTAGTTTCCGTGAAAATAATGATGAAGATCTTAAAGTGACTGATGTGACGCCTATTTAATCTTTGTTTTCTAATATAAATCTTGATAAATATGGGACAAGATATGAGTCAACTTTAGTTAAAACGCATCCCAATGATTCGGAGTTTTTAGATCTTGATGCAAAAATTGATAAAAGTGGGATTGGAGAGGTCAAAACTTTAAGTAGCAATGAACCCACTCTTTAGGATTTCAAGGAATTTAATTATGATAATTGTTCTTTAATATATTGTATTTCCTTGTTACAATCCATGTTGAATTCTCCTCATGCTTATAATCAAAACAAAGCTTTTTACCAAACATATCGTTGATGCTATAATACAATCTTTTGAAGAAAAGCTTGAATTGGAAGTTTCTATCCCTAGAAAACTTTATGATGAGTGGGAACCTACTATTAAGATTAAGATTAAATATTATGAGTGCCATGCTTTGTGTGTTTTTGGTTCTAGCGTTTCCACAATTCCAAAAACTTTATGTGATGTTTCAGGTTTCCATGAATTTGATGATTGTTCTTTAAATTTGCATCTTGCGGATTCCACTATTAAGAAACCTATGGAAAGGATTAATGAAGTTCTTATTGCTGCAAATAGGAATTATGTGCCCGTAGATTTCATTGTTCTTCATATAGATTGCAATCCTACATGTCCTATTATTGTTGGTAAACCCTTCCTTAGAACGATTGGTGCAATTATTGATATGAAAGAAGGAAACATGAGATTTCAATTTCCATTAAGGAAGGGCATGGAACACTTTCCTAGAAATAAAATTAAATTGACATATGAATCTATTGTGAGAGCTACTTAAGGATTGCATAGCAAAGATGACAATAACTAGATCTATTCGTATTTTATGCCTAGCTAAGGGCGTTAAACAATAGCGCTTGTTGGGAGGCAACCCAATTTTATTTTTGTTCTTTGCTTTTTGTTCCTGTTTTGCAATAAATAATTCATCTAGCCTCTGGTTAGATGTGGTTTTGTATTTTAATTAGTGTTTGTGCCAAGTAAGACCTTTGGGATAGTTTGCGGTGATAGTCGTTTTAATCTTGCTAAGAAACAAAAACTTTTGTGCCCAGGAAAACAATTTTCATAATTCACATAAGCGTGATTTTGATCTTATTCTTTTTGCACTGGATTGGTACACAAATTTCCCAGGTTGTCCTAATTTTTCAGAATTTTGGATTTACAGAAGTATTCGAGAGTTACAGATTGCTACACATTGTTCTGTTTTTGACAGATTTTGTTTTCTTTGTGTTGTTTACTTATTTTGATGAATCTATGGGTAGTATCGGGGGTATGAACCATGGAAAAGTTGGAACACAGTAGATATTACACCAATATAAATAAAGAATGAGTTCACAACAGTACCATAAAGTGGAGATTTATTTTCTTATACTAACGGAGCTTATGAGATTTTCTGTTGAGTTTTGTGTTGTGAAGTTTTCAAGTTTTGGGTAAGGATTTGATGGACTATGGAATAATGAGTGGCAAGAGCATAACATTGGGGATGCCCAAGGCACCCCAAGTTAATATTCAAGGACAACCAAGAGCCTAAGCTTGGGGATGCCCCGGAAGGCATCCCCTCTTTCATCTTCGTCTATCGGTAACTTTACTTGAGCCTATATTTTTATTCACCACATGATATGTGTTTTGCTTGGAGTGTCTTGTATGATATGAGTCTTTGCTTTTTAGTTTTCCACAATCAACCTTGATGTACACACCTTTTGAGAGGGACACACATGAATCATGATTTATTAGAATACTCTATGTGCTTCACTTATATCTTTTGAGATAGGCAATTTTGCTCTAGTGCTTCACTTATATCTTTTTAGAGCACGGTGATGGTTTTATTTTATAGAAATTAATTGACTCTCATGCTTCACTTATATTATTTTGGGAGTCTTGAAACAACATGGTAATTTGCTTTGGTTATAAATTTGGTCCTAATATAATAGGCATCCAAGAGGATATAACAAAAACTTTCATGTAAAGTGCATTGAATACTATGAGAAGTTTGGTTCCTTATGATTGTTTTGAGATATTAAGATGGTGATATTAGATTCATACTAATAAGTAATTGTGAATCTGAGAAATACTTGTGTTAAGGTTTGTGAGTCCCGTAGCATGCACGTATGGTTAACCGTTATGTAACGAAGTTGGAGCATGAGATATTTTTTTATTGTCTTCCTTATGAGTGGCGGTCGGGGACGAGCAATGGTCTTTTCCTACCAATCTATCACCCTAGGAGCATGCGCATAGTACTTCGTTTCAATGACTAATAGATTTTTGCAATAAGTATGTGAGTTCTTTATGACTAATGTTGAGTCCATGAATTATACGCACTGTCACCCTTTCACCATTGCTAGCATCTCTAGTACCGTGCAACTTTCGCTGGTACCATACACCCACCATATACCTTCCTCAAAACATCCACCATACCTACCTATTATGGCATTTCCATAGCCATTCCGAGATATATTGCCATGCAACTTTCCACCGTTTCATTTATTATGACACGCATCATCATTGTCATATTGCCACCTTTCATAATTCTTTCATACATGTCACTCTTGATTCATTGCACATCTGGTTACACCGCCGGAGGCATTCACATAGAGTCATATATTTTGTTCTAAGTATCGAGTTGTAATTTTTTTTGAGTTGTAAGTAAATAGAAGTGTGATGATCATCATTATTAGAGCATTGTCCCATGTGAGGAAAAAAATAGGCCAAAGAAGCCAAATAAAAAAGAGAAAAAGAGGGGGAAATGAGAGAAAAATAGAGAAGGGGCAATGTTACTATCCTTTTTCCACACTTGTGCTTCAAAGTAGCACCATGGTCTTCATGATAGAGAGTCTCCTATTTTGTTACTTTCATATACTAGTGGGAATTTTTCATTATAGAACTTGGCTTGTATATTCCAACAATGTGCTTCCTCAAATTTCCCTATATCTTCATGAGCAAGCAAGTTTGATGCACACCCACTTAGTTTTTCTTTTTGAGCTTTCATAAACTTATAGCTCTAGTGCATCCGTTGCATGGCAATCCCTACTCACTCACATTGATATATATTGATGGGCCGCCTAGTTGATGTGAGACTATCTCCCTCTTTTTCTCTTCTCCACAACCACCGTATTCTATTCCACCTATAGTGATATGTCCATGGCTCACGCTCATGCATTGCGTGAAAGTTGAAAAGGTTTGAGAACATCAAAAGCATGGAACAATTGCTTGGCTTTTCATCGAGGTTGTTCATGATTTGAATATTTGGTGTGATGAAGATGGAGCATAGCCAGACTATATGATTTTGTAGTGATAAGCTTTCTTTGGCCATGTTATTTTGAGAAGACATAATGGCCTTGTTAGTATGCTTGGAGTATCATTTTTTTATGTCAATATTAAAATTTTGTTTTGAATCTTATGGATCTGAACATTCATGCCACAATCAAGAAAATTACATGGATAAATATATTAGGTAGCATTCCACATCAAAAAATCTGTTTATATCATTTACCTACTCGAGGACGAGCAGGAATTAAGCTTGGGGATGCTTGATATGTCTCCAACGTATCTATAATTTTTTTATTGTTCCGTGCTATTATATTATCTGTTTTGGATGTTTTATATGCATTAATATGCTATTTTATTTTATTTTCGGACTAACCTATTAACCTAGAGCCCAGTGCCAGTTCCTGTTTTTTCCTTGTTTTTGATTTTCGCGGAAAAGGAATACCAAATGGAGTCCAAACGGAATGAAACCTTCGCGATGATTTTTCTTGGACCAGAAGACAACTAGGAAACTTGGAAAAGAAGTCGGAGGAGCCACGAGGCGGCCACAAGGACGGAGGGCGCGCCCAAAGGGTAGGGAGCGCCCCCACCCTTGTGGGCCCCCCTTCACCCTCTTGACCTAATTCTTTCGCCTATATATTACCATATATCCCCAACCCACCAGAGGCATCCACGAAAACCCTTTTCCGCCACTGCAACCTTCTGTACCCGTGAGTTCCCATCTAGGGACCTTTTCCGGCACCCTGCCGAAGGGGATTCGATTATGGAGGGCTTCTACATCAACTCTATTGCCCTTCCGACGAAGCGTGAGTAGTTTACCACAGACCTATGGGTCCATAGCTAGTAGCTAGATGGCTTCTTCTCTCTCTTTGATTCTCACTACCAAGTTCTCCTCGGTGTTCTTGGAGATCTATTTGATGTAATACTTTTTTGCGGTGTGTTTGCCAAGATCCGATGAATTGTGGATTTATGATCAGCTTATCTATGAATATATTTGAATCTTCTCTGAATTCTTATATGCACGATTTTATATCTTTGTAATTCTCTTCGAACTATCGGTTTGGTTTGGCCAACTAGATTGGTTTTTCTTGCAATGGGAGAAGTGCTTAGCTTTGGGTTCAATCTTGCGGTGTCCTTTCCAAGTGACAGTAGGGGCAGTAAGGCACGTATTGTATTGTTGCCATTGAGGATAAAAAGATGGGGTTTTCATCATATTGCTTGAGTTAATTCCTCTACATCATGTCATCTTACTTAATCCGTTACTCCGTTCTTTATGAACTTAATACTCTAGATGCTTGCTTGATAGTGGTTGATGTGTGGAGTAATAGTAGTAGATGCAGAATCGTTTCGGTCTACTTGACACAGACGTGATGCCTATATTCATGATCATTGCCTTAGATATCAGCATAACTTTGCGCTTTTCTATCAGTTGCTCGGCAATAATTTGTTCACCCACCGTATTATTTTCTAACTTGAGAGGAGCCTCTAGTAACACCTATGGCCCCCGGGTCTATTATCCATCATATAAGTTTCCGATCTACTATTTTGCAATCTTTTACTTTCTGATCAATAAACCAAAAGTACCAAAAATATTTACTTTATCATTTATCTATCTCTATCAGATCTCACCTTTGAAAATAACCATGAAGGGATTAGCAACCCCTTTATCGCGTTGGGTGCAAGTTGTTTAATTGTTTGTGCAGGTATTCGGTGATTTGTGTGTTGTCTCCTACTCGATTGATACCTTGGTTCTCAAACTGGGGGAAATACTTATCTCTACTTTGCTGCATGCTACCTCTTGAGCACTGTGTTGGATTTCCCCGAAGAGGAGAGGATGATGCAGTAAAGTAGCGTAAGTATTTCCCTTAGTTTTTGAGAACCAAGGTATCAATCCAGTAGGAGATCACGCTCAAATTCCTCGTACCTACAAAAAATGATAGCTACTCGCAACCAACGCGATTAGGGGTTGTCAATCCCTTCACGGTCACTTACGAGGGTGAGATCTGATAGAGATGATAAATAATATTTTTGGTATTTTTGATATAGAGATGCAAAGTAAAAAGTAAAAGGCAAAGTAAAAACAAAGCAAGTAATAAAGTAATGGAGATTGATATGATGAGAATAGACCCGGGGGCCATAGGTTTCACTAGTGGCTTTTCTCAACAGCATAAGTATTCTACGGTGGGTGAACAAATTACTGTTGAGCAATTGATAGAAAAGCGAATAATCATGAGGTTATCTAGGTATGATCATGTATATAGGCATCACGTCCAAGACAAGTAGATCGAAACGATTCTGCATCTACTACTATTACTCCACTCATCGACCGCTATCCAGCATGCATCTAGAGTATTAAGTAAAACAGAGTAATGCCTTAAGCAAGATGACATGATGTAGAGGGATAAATTCATGCAATATGATAAAAAACATCTTGTTATCCTCGATGGCAACAATACAATACGTGCCTTGCAACCCTTTCTGTCACTGGGTAAGGACACCGCAAGATTGAACCCAAAGCTAAACACTTCTCCCATTGCAAGAACTACCAATCTAGTTGGCCAAACCAAACAGATAATTCGAAGAGACTTGCAAAGATAACTCAATCATACGTAAAAGAATTCAGAGAAGAATCAAATATTATTCATAGATAAGCTGGATCATAAACTCACAATTCATCGGCCTCAACAAACACACCGCAAAAATAAGATTACATCGAATAGATCTCCACAAGAGAGGGGGAGAACATTGTATTGAGATCCAAAAAGAGAGAAGAAGCCATCTAGCTAATAACTATGGACCCGAAGGTCTGAAGTAAACTACTCACACTTCATCGGAGAGGCTATGGTGTTGATGTAGAAGCCCTCCGTGGTGGATGCCCTCTCCGGCGGAGCTCCGGAACAGGCCCCAAGATGGGATCTCGCGGATACAGGAGGTTGCGGTGGTGGAATTAGGTTTTTGGCTCCGTATTTGATCTGACGGGGGTACATAGGTATATATAGGAGGAAGGAGTACGTCAGTGGAGCAACAGGGGGCCCACGAGGCAGGGGGCACGCCCAGGGGGGCGCCCCACCCTCGTGACCTCCTCTGGCACTTCTTGGAGTAGGGTCCAAGTCTCCTGGATCACGTTCGGTGAGAAAATCACGTTCCCGAAGGTTTTATTCCGTCTGATATTCTGTTTCTTCGAAAGACTGAAATAGGCAAAAAAACAGCAATTCTGGGCTGGGCCTCCGGTTAATAGGTTAGTCCCAAAAATAATATAAAAGTGGAAAATAAAGCCCAATATAGTCCAAAACAGTAGATAAAGTAGCATGGAGCAATCAAAAATTATAGATACGTTGTAGACGTATCAAGCATCCCCAAGCTTAATTCTTGCTCGTCGTCGAGTAGGTAAATGATAAAAAAGAATTTTTGATGCGGAGTGATACTTTGGCATAATTTCAATGTGAATCTTCTTAATTGTGATATGAATATTCAGATCCAAAAGATTCAAGACAAAAGTTCATATTAACATAAATGTAATAATACCTCAAGCATACAAATTAAAGCAATCATGTCTTCTCAAAATAGCATGGCCAAAGAAAGTTATCCCTACAAAATCATATAGTCTGGCTAAGCTCTATCTTCATCACACAAAGTATTTAATCATGCACAACCCCGATGACGAGCCAAGAAATTGTTTCATACTTTAATAATCTCAAACTTTTTCAACTTTCACGCAATACATGAGCGTGAGCCATGGACATAGCACTATAGGTGGAATAGAATGGTGGTTGTGGAGAAGACAAAAAGGAGAAGATAGTCTCACATCAACTAGGCCTATCAACAGGCTGTGGAGATGCCCATTAATAGATATCAATGTGAGTGAGTAGGGATTGCCATGCAACGGATGCACTAGAGCTATAAGTATATGAAAGCTCAACAAAAGAAACTAAGTGGGTGTGCATCCAACTTGCTTGCTCACGAAGACCTAGGGCACTTTTGAGGAAGCCCATCATTGGAATATACAAGCCAAGTTCTATAATGAAAAATTCCCACTAGTATATGAAAGTCACAACATATGAGACTCTCTATCATGAAGATCATGGTGCTACTTTGAAGCACTAGTGTGGAAAAAGGATAGTAGCATTGTCCCTTCTCTCTTTTTCTCTCATATTTTTTTTGGTGGGCTTCTTTGGCCTCTTTTTTTTATTTGGGCTTCTTTGGCCTCTTTTATTTTTCATAAAGTCCGGAGTCTCATCCTGACTTATGGGGGAATCATAGTCTCCATCATCCTTTCCTCACTGGGACAATGCTCTAATAGTGATGATCATCACACTTTTATTTTTCTTACAACTCAACAATTACAACTCAATACTTAGAACAAGATATGACTCTATATGAATGCCTCCGGCGGTGTACCGGGATATGCAATGAATCAAGAGCGAATGTATGGAAATTATGAAGGTGGCCTTGCCACAAATACAATGTCAACTACATGTTCATGCAAAAAGCAATATGACAAAAGTAATGTGTGTCATATGAACGGAACGGTGGAAAGTTGCATGGCAATATATCTTGAAATGGCTATGGAAATGCCATGATAGGTAGGTATGGTGGCTGTTTTGAGGAAGGTATATGGTGGGTGTATGATACCAGCGAAAAGTGCGCGGTGTTAGAGAGGCTAGCAATGGTGTAAGGGTGAGAGTGCGTATAATCCATTGACTCAACATTAATCAAAAGAACTCATGCACTTGTTGCAAAAATTTAGAAGTCATCAAAAACCAAAGCATTAAACGCATACTCCTAGGGGGATAGATTGGTAGGAAAAGACCATCGCTCGTCCCCGACTACCACTCATAAGGAAGACAATCAATAAATAAAATTGTGCTCCGACTTCATCACAAAGCGGTTCACCATACGTGCATGCTACGGGAATCACAAACTTCAACACAAGCATTTTTTAAATTCATAATCACCCCAACTAGCATTGCTTTGATATTATTACCTCCATATCTCAAAACAATTATCAAGCATCAAACTTATCTTAGTATTCAATGCACTCAAAAGAAAGTTTCACATATCTTGAATACCAAGTATATTAACATTAAGCAAATTACCATGCTATTAACAACTCTCAAAATAATCTAAGTGAAGCATGAGAGATCAATAGTTTCTTTAAAACAAATCCACCACCGTGCTCTAAAAGGTCTAAGTGAAGCACTAGAGCAAAAATTATTACGCTCAAAAGATATAAGTGAAGCACTATGAGCAAAACTATCAAGCTCAAAAGATATAAGTGAAGCACTATGAGCAAAACTATCAAGCTCAAAAGATATAAGTGAAGCACATAGAGTATTCTAGAAAATTCTAAATCATGCATGCCTTTCTCAAAAGGTGTGTACAGCAAGGATGATTGTGGTAAACTAACAAGCAAAGACGCAAATATTACACGACGCTCCAAGCAAAACACATGACATGTGGTGAATAAAAATATAGCTGCAAGTAAATTACCGACGGAAGTGGACGAAAGAGGGGATGCCTTCCGGGGCATCCCCAAGCTTTGACTTTTTGGTGTCCTTGGATTATCTTGGGGGTTCCATGGGCATCCCCAATCTTAGGCTCTTGCCACTCTTTGTTCCATAATCCATCAAAAGAATTCACCCAAAACTTGGAAACTTCACAACACAAAACTCAATAGAAATCTCATGAGCTCCGTTAGTGAAAGAAAACAGAAGACTACTTTAAGGTACTGTAATGAACTCATTATTTATTTATATTGGTGTTAAACCTACTGTATTCCAACTTCCTTATGGTTTATAAACTAATTTATTAGCCATAGATGCATTGAAATAAGCAAACAACACACGAAAAACAGAATCTGTCAAAAACAGAACAGTCTGTAGCAATCTGTAACTAACGCAAACTTCTGGAACTCTAAAACTTCTACCAAAATAGTAAGTACTGGAAAAATTGTTTATTGATCAGCAGCAAAAAGAATCAATGCAAAATCACGTTTCTGTGATTTATTGAATTTTTTATCGTGAGCGAAAAGTTTCTGTTTTTCAGCACAATCAAATCAACTATCATCATAGCTTATCCTATAGGTTCTACTTGGCACAAACACTAATTAAAACATAAAACCACATCTAAACAGAAAGTAGATGTATTGTTTATTCCTAAACAGAAGCAAAAACAAAAAAACAAAATAAAATTGGGTTGCCTCCCAACAAGCGCTATCGTTTAACGCCCTTAGCTAGGCATAAAAGCAAGGATAGATCTAGGTTTTGCCATCTTTGGTAGGCAATTCTTCAATGAGGCATCTATCTTTTTTAGTATTTTATTTCTTTCTAGTAATTATCAAACTCTTAGGCGCAAGATCGAAAAATTCTTTCATAGCAAAGGGTTCCTTAATGATGGCAAAAAGATTCGGATGAACACTTATAGATTTAAGATCCGCAATTTCCTTACTAGAAGATTCATCCTTACTCTTAGGAACATAAATAAGCTTAGGTTTTTTAGTGGACGAACTTGGAGCGTTTTGAACGGAAGAAAAAGCGGTTCCCAAGTTGGTAATGATACCCTCTAGTTTACCGATTCTTGTGGAATCTAGATTTATTCTCTCATTAACTATGGGTTCTTTTTCTTTAATATTTTTCAAAGTCATTCCTACCTTAGATCCATATTGGGTAATTTGATTGTGGATCTTTTTATCAAGATTTTCAATTGATTCAATGGTAGTAACTTTATTCTCGATAACTTCAAGTCTTTGCATAACATGCTCCAAAGTTAACATAGTTCCATTAATCAAAGGAGGTGGTGAGCCAAATAAATCTATTAAAGCATTGTAAGAATCAAAAGTATGGCTACCCAAGAAATTTCCTCCGGTAATGGTATCAAGGATATATCTAAACCAAGGATTAGCACCTACATAAAAATTACGGAGAAGAACAGAAGTAGATTGCTTCCTGGTAGATCTATTTTGAGCATTGCAAATTCTATACCAAGCGTCTTTTAGATTTTCTCCCTCCCTTTGTTTAAAATTTAAAACTTCATTCTCGGGAGATAGCGGAGAAGATAAGAGACTAGTCATGATGACAGACAAGCAAACTATCACACGAGCAAACAAAAAGACAACGGAAAAAAGCAAAAGAGAAAGAGAGGAGGAGATTGGGAAAGAGAGGGCGAATAAAACGGCAAGGGTGAAGTGGGGGAGAGGAAAACGAGAGGCAAATAATGTAATGCGAGAGATAGGGATTGTGATGGGTACTTGGTATGGTTGACTTTTGTGCAAACTCCCCAGCAACGGCGCCAGAAATTCTTCTTGCTACCTCTTGAGCACTGCATTGGATTTCCCGAAGAGGAGAGGATGATGCAGTAAAGTAGCGTAAGTATTTCCCTCAGTTTTTGAGAACCAAGGTATCAATCCAGTAGGAGATCACGCTCAAGTCCCTCGTACCTACACAAAACGATAGCTACTCGCAACCAACGCGGTTAGGGGTTGTCAATCCCTTCACGGTCACTTACGAGGGTGAGATCTGATAGAGATGATAAATAATATTTTTGGTATTTTTGATATAGAGATGCAAAGTAAAAATTAAAAGGCAAAGTAAAAACAAAGCAAGTAATAAAGTAATGGAGATTGATATGATGAGAATAGACCCGGGGGCCATAGGTTTCACTAGTGGCTTCTCTCACGAGCATAAGTATTCTACGATGGGTGAACAAATTACTGTTGAGCAATTGATAGAAAAGCGAATAATCATGAGGTTATCTAGGTATGATCATGTATATAGGCATCACGTCCAAGACAAGTAGATCGAAACGATTCTGCATCTACTACTATTACTCCACTCATCGACCGCTATCCAGCATGCATCTAGAGTATTAAGTAAAACAGAGTAACGCCTTAAGAAAGATGGCATGATGTAGAGGGATCAATTCATGCAATATGATAAAAAAACCATCTTGTTATCCTCGATGGCAACAATACAATATGTGCCTTGCAACTCTTTCTGTCACTCGGTAAGGACACCGCAAGATTGAACCCAAAGCTAAACACTTCTCCCATTGCAAGAACTACCAATCTAGTTGGTCAAACCAAACGGATAATTCGAAGAGACTTGCAAAGATAACTCAATCATACATAAAAGAATTCAGAGAAGAATCAAATATTATTCATAGATAAGCTGGATCATAAACTCACAATTCATCGGTCTCAACAAATACACCGCAAAAAGAAGATTACATCGAATAGATCTCCACAAGAGAGGGGGAGAACATTGTATTGAGATCCAAAAAGAGAGAAGAAGTCATCTAGCTAATAACTATGGACCCGAAGGTCTGAAGTAAACTACTCACACTTCATCGGAGAGGCTATGGTGTTGATGTAGAATCCCTCCGTGGTGGATGCCCTCTCCGGCGGAGCTCCGGAACAGGCCCCAAGATGGGATCTCGCAGATACAGAAGGTTGCAGCGGTGGAATTAGGTTTTTGGATCCGTATTTGATCTGACTGGGGTACGTAGGTATATATAGGAGGAAGGAGTACGTCGGTGGAGCAAGAGGGGGCCCACGAGGCAGGGGGCGCCCAGGGGGGGCACCCCCCACCATCGTGACCTCCTATGGCACTTCTTGGAGTAGTGTCCAAGTCTCCTGGATCACGTTCGGTGAGAAAATCACGTTCCCGAAGGTTTTATTCCGTTTGGACTCCGTTTGATATTCTGTTTCTTCGAAATACTGAAATAGGCAAAAAAAACAGCAATTCTGGGTTGGGCCTCCGGTTAATAGGTTAGCCCCAAAAATAATATAAAAGTGGAAAATAAAGCCCAATATAGTCCAAAACAGTAGATAAAGTAGCATGGAGCAATCAAAAATTATAGATACGTTGGAGACGTATCACTGCATCACCCTTTCCTCTTCAAGGGAAAAACCAACGCAAGCTCAAGAAGTAGCAATAGACAAGATTGCTTCTTCGTGGACCCTTCGTGGGTGGAGCCCTCCATGGACTCGTGCAGCCGTTACCCTTCGTGGGTTGAATACTCCATCAATGTGGATGTACGATAGCACTACCTATCTGAACCACGCCAAAAAATCTCCATGTCTTCAATATTGTTTGCACACTCCAATCCCATCCCTTTACTTTCTTGCAAATAGCATGCTTTACTCTTTCCACTGCTCATACTCTTGCCATGCTTGCTTGAAATGTATTGTGAATGTTTAAACTTGTGTTAAATCTCTACGTCAACTTGAAGAAACTAAAAATCGCCACTTTTACTTGTTGAGGGTCTAATCCCCCCCTCTAGACCCCTCTTCTCAATCCTTTCAATTTCTTAATGGTCCTCTTAAGGAATTGTTGTATGTCAAGGAACCTCCCAGTTTCGAAGATCCCGATCAGCCCTCTGGCGTTTATGAACTCCATAAGGCGCTCTATGGACTTAAACAAGCACCTCGTGCTTGGTATGATCACCTTACGACGTTGCTAAGAGAGAAGGGGTTCTAGATTGGGGTAATAGACTCCACTCTCTTCACAGAGGGTAAAAGGAGAATTGTTTGTGTGCTAAATATATGTTGATGACATTATCTTTGGTTCCACTAACCATGCTATTAATGTTGAGTTTGAGAATCTTATGACTAAGGAATTTTCTATGAGCATGATGGGAGAGTTGAAGTTCTTTCTCTGTTTTCAAGTGAAGCAATTGAGAGGAGGAACCTTCATCAACCAATCTCTTTATATTCAAGACATGCTCAAGAGGTTCAAAATACAAGATGTCAAGCCCATGAAGACACCCATGCCCACAAATGGCCAACTTCATCTTGATCCCAATGGTAAAGAAGTGGATCAAAAGGTATATCGCTCCATGATCATTTCCTGACTTACCTTTGTGCATCTAGACCGGATATTATGTTGAGTGTGTGTATGTGTGCATGATTTCAACCCACTCGTAAGGAGAGCCACTATTTGGCGGTGAAAAGAATCCTTCGATATTTGGTTCATACCCCAAACTTGGGCCTTTGGTATCCCAAAGGATCAACTTTCAAGCTAGGGGGATACTCGGATTCGGATTGGGCCGGAGACAAGGTTGACCGCAAGTCCACTTCCGGATCATGTCAATTTCTAGGGAGATCTTTGGTAAGTTGGTCTTCTAAGAAGCAAAACTGTATATCTCTCTCAACCACTGAAGCCGAGTACATTGCAATTGGAAGTTGTTGTGCTCAGTTATTATGGATGAGGCAAACTTTGATGGATTATGGTGTCAAATGTGACAAAATGCCTCTTTTGCGCGACAATGAAAGTGCAATCAAGATCGTCGAGAATCTAGTGCAACATAGCAAGACCAAGCATATTGAGATTCGTCATCATTTCATGCGGGATCATGTGTCCAAGGGAGACATTGATTTATTCCATGTCAACACCGAGAAGTAACTTGCCGATATTTTCACCAAGCCACTTGATGAAGCAAGATTCCGCAAGCTAAGGCATGAGCTAAATATTGTGGATATAAGTAACTTGGGTTGAGATTCTTGCTCATGCACACATACTCATGTAATATCTTGTTTAGATGTAGGCACATGTCTAGGGGGAGCTAGCTCAACTCATGAGTTACCTCATCCTAGAAGTGCATAAATTGAACAAAATCTTTCACATTAGCCACTTTTAGGTGGCACTTGTTCTTCAAAGATGAGTGTTGGTCTTGGGCCCAAGGTTCATATCTTCGCGGTGCCATACCAAAAAAACTCAAATATGGTGGCTTCGGCCACCGCCCTCCTTTGGAGGTTAAATTCATTTTCATGTGTGTGTTGTTTTTGTCCCTTTCGTGTTTGTGGTTCTCTTGTGTTTTGTTGCTTGTTAATTTTCTCATCTAGTGCAAGTGCTCCACATATACCCTTCTAGTAGTATTGGATTTCGCATGCGACGTATTCAGAAACATAGACTAAAATGCTCCTTAAAGGCTTGGTAAGAGTTTCCACTCGGCCATGCCTTCAAGGGATATCTGTGGTCAAACGTTCCTGAGTACCCCGTGTCCACGGGCTGTGTACCATGGGCACGGGGCTCACTTAGCCCATGTGCACGAGGTCTGTGGTCCCAGGAGGTGGGGCATGGGAGGCTTGGGTTCATTCTCACCCATCGCCCCCTCCACACCTCAGGAAACCTCCAGCGCCGCCGCCGTCGCCTCCTCTCGTCGGTGCTCCTCTATGCACTGTCAGGGCTCCTTGCTCCATGGAGATCCTTTGGGATGGGCTCCTCCTCCGATAGATTATATCCCCCTCTCCTTCTTGTTTATCCATGGATCCCCTTTCTATCTTTTAGGGTTCATTCTTGATTGATATTAGTGTTGTCGTTCATCCTTGTTTTAGACGAGATCAGGGTGCATTTGTGTGTAAGTCTCTCTACAGCACCCACTCCCAGATTCCGATCTGGAAGTGGCTGCTGTTGGGCGACCCCCTTGTCCATGGGTGTTTGACGCCCATGCGCATGGGGCCCCCGTGTCCATGTCGTGTACCGTGCGCACGGGACCCCCGTGTGCATGGGGTACACATAGATGTCACCTCTGGTTCTGTTCTGATCCTTCCATGCCCATCATCTCCAGCACTTGTACTCATTTTTTATTTGCATTTTGTGTTTTTGGTGATTGTGTGTTTCAGACTCTGCTGACAAGAGGTCCGAGGTTCATCTCAAGCGTCCAAAGGCATGTTCCAAGGAGTTCATAGCTGCTCGTCACCAGCCATCTGAAGGCATTGGCCAGGGGTCTAGGCAGGGTCGTGCTCGTCGTGCCGCCACAAAGCAGCCTGTTGTTGAGGCCTCCGAGGATTCAGATGAGGAGTATGACTCACAGGACGATGCTCACTATGTCAACCCCGCAGATGCATAGATAGAGGTTGAGGATGATTTTGTTGATGGTGGTGATGAAGAAGAAGAAGAGATGTCTAGTCCTGAGCAAGCCATTCCTGATGAGCAAGATCTCAGGGGGCTTCCCCGTGCCTAATGGTCCATGCTAGAGATTTGGGTTGAGAGGCAGAACCATCCCTATGCTGCTGCCACTGGTTTGGGGGTGGGTCCCCGGTTTAAGAATGAGTTTTAGCAAAGAGTGTACCATGAGCTGCTCATGACAAAGGGCAAGAAGTTTGCTCCTCACAAGCAAGTTAATGTTGAGTGTCTCCGGGACAATGATCACCTCTATCCTGGTGTGTATTCTGCTCTTGGAAGGTTGGGACTTATCCCTTTTGTCACTTTCAACCATCCGTACAATGAGGACCTTGTGATGTAGTTCTTTGCCACCATGTTCTTCTCAAATGACTCTACCCGCACCCTCACTTGGATGTCTAGCACACATCGGTGCTCTGCTTCTATGGCGAAGTTTTCTGATATCATTCCTTACCCATTCATTGATGAAGAGGAAACAAATGATCAGTTTGGCCGTGTTCATGAGTCTAGATAGCGCCACAAGGACGAGATTGTGTTTGCCTGCAAACAAGAGAAGTCCTTTGTCACCCGCTCCATCAAGGACCTTGTGCCCATCTATGATATGATGCGCCATATCCTGAGGTACACTCTCACACCTAAGGCAAGTGATTCACACGATGTGAGGAGTTCCATGTTGGATGTGTTTATGTTCTTGCATAGGAAGAAGAAGGTGGATGTCCTGGATTTCATGTTCTATGAGCTTCATCAGTGTGTGCATGAGAACAAGTCTTTGATCTATGCTCCATTCATCCAGGCATTGATTGAGTCATCCTACCCAGCTAAGTACATCTCACAGTACAAGACATCGGTTCTGAAGCACAATTCCAACTGGACCCCTACTGCTCCTGCTCCTTATGTGCCTCCCAAGAAGGATGCGATCCTAGGCCTTAAGATCAGGCCACGTACACTCCTGGTATGTCCTCCACTGCTCGGATCCCTCGTGGTAAGGGAAAGAAGGTAGAGTCTGAGGCTAGTTTCACCAGAGGAGAGAAGAAGTCCTTGTTCAAGACAATGAGCAAGTTGTTCAAGATGTGCCAGTCTATCTAGCATCGTCGGGTCAAGGAGATCAACAAGGACAAGCTGGTTTGGCGCCAGAAGAAGGCTAAGCGTGCTGCAGCTGGTGAGGAGGTTGCCCCGGGGTCTGAGGGCAGCAACAATGTGCCCACGGCTTGTTCCTTTCAGATGGCAGGGTGGCGCTTTGATAATGATGATGATGCTTCGAGTGCGCCTCCTCTTTTCTAGTCGGTCTTTGTGTTGCCTTTTCCCTTTTTGTTGTCTTGATGACAAAGGAGGATAAGTTGGTGTGTTTAGAGTGTGTTGAGATCTCAAGCCTCCTGGTTTATCGCTTTGTTGATGTTTTAATTGGCTTGAGATACTCTTATTTGCTTTCCTTGGTGTGGTTGTGAGCTCTCGTTGTTTGCTCGTGAGACTCTAGTTATTTATCTTGAACCTTATATGCCTATGCTATGATCATATTGTCTTATTATGTTGTCTCATGATAATTGCTCACTACACCGTTCATGAGATCTAGGCACTGTTATAGGTTTATTATGATGATCTCGTGTCTTGACAATATTGATCTTGAGGGAGCCTCTTATGTGTGTGCTTGATGCATACTCGAGCATATATTTTGTCCAGGCACACATATAGGGGGAGCTACTATGATCAATCATTGTCGCATGGCTTGTTGCTTAATTATATTTTATGATGCCATGTTGTAACCATGTTGTCATCAATGCACCAAAAGGGGAGAGATTGAAAGTGCAAGTGTCACTTAAAGTATATTTTGGTGTGATGACAATATGGTTAGAGGAACTAATATCGGGTGTTAAAGCTTATCTTAGGATATTGGTTCTAAGTTGTTCTTGATGGAGGTGTGCGATCCCCCCCCCCCCAATTCAAAAAGATCAAAGGCGTGGTCTACCAGCGATTCAAAGGTTTTCTTTTTTGGTTCGATTCGAGTCGTAGGAAAGACCGCACTATTAAGAGGAGCCGGTGTGGATTTGTGTTGTGTGGGAATGCCATTGCCAAAACTAAATACTAGCCTACCCACTCCTACCACTTATATCTGTAGTGTGCTAGTGTGTGGTACTCAGAAAGTTTGCAATAGAAAGTTTTTGGGCACCCCGTGCGCACGAGGTACTGCGTAACTTCCTGGGTACCCCGTGTGCATGGGGTCTTTTGAGCCCCGTGCGCACGGTGTACTGCACAACACCCTGGGTACCCCGTGCCCACGGGGTCCTTTAACTCCGGTGCGCATGGGGTGGTATGTTTGTTCCTGAGTACCCCATGCACACGTGGCTGACTTAGCCCATGCCCACGGGGTCCAACGGGCAGAAAATGGCCACCCGACTAAGAACACTATATAAGCCTCCCTTCTTCCTCCTCCATCCCCAACCCTAATGTCTTGTTGAGCTCCACCATTGCTACACCTCATTTTGCTCAATACTCTCAATCCCTCCACCCAAACTTATTGAAACTTTGGGGATTGGGAGAGCAAGACCCGGTCTACATCTTGAACAAACCAAATCACGTTCCCCGCAACATTTCTTCACCGTTGACTTGTTACTCTTGGAGTTTGAGCTCCTAGGCAGTTAGAGGTTCCTCCGGAAGCTTCCTTGCTTGTGGTGTGCTTCGAAGAAGTTTGTAAAGGTGTGGTGGTCGCCTTCAAGACCAACCCCGGGTGATTCGAGGCTCATCCGTTGGGGGTGACTCGAAAGAGATTATGGTGAACCTTCGTGGCGTTCTGCAAGCTTTGGTTCCGGCACCGCTCTAAACGGAGAGTAGCTCTTCCCCAAGGAAGAGTGAACTTCGGGATAAAATTTGTGTCCTCGCGTCACTTGTGGTTAATCCTTTCCCCGCACTTTACTTTGTTGTGTATGCTTGTTGGCTTGCTAATTAGATTGTTGCCTAGCATATTTAGCTTTAAGCTTGCTTGTCATATAGGTTGTGTTCACCTAGTTGCATATCTAGTGAACCCTATTTATCCCCTAAACCTTAAAATTGATAAGAAATATTAAAATTTGTAACCCCTATTCACCCCCCTCTAGTCGACCGTATCGATCCTTTCAAAGTAAGACTATATAGGCTAGGATGTCAAAATACATTCGATGGCAAATCTTTGCATACCAAGTAAAACTATGTATGTGTGTTTTTTGATTCATGGCATCTACACTTTTGTTTATTGTTGGCATCATAAGTCAGAACAAGGTAGTTATTGCCATGCTTTTCAGAGTACAAAAATTTGCCATGTTTTTTGTGTTGTTGTCCTGATTAATGAATACAAAATTTGCCATGCTTCATAGGTTATTCTTCATTATCAGTACGATCATTTTCCAAATTTTTGCATGCTTCATAGTACTAATTTTCAGCATTTGCCATGTTACCATTTATACATTCTCTATTTTATGCCATGTTCGGGACACAATAATTTATAAATTGGTCATGTACCATTTTTACATATTTTCCCAAACTTGCCATGATTATAGTGCAAAAATCCAAAACGTGTCGTGTAACAATTACATATTCTTGTCCTAAAATTGCCATGATTTAGTCATTTCAATTTTCTAAAAAAAATCCATGGGACCATTTACAAAAGCTTCCAGCATTGCCTTTCAGTCATGGAAATTAATTTTCTAAATTTGCAATGTGGACCAGTACCATTTTTTAACTAAATTTTCTGCTTTGCGGTAAAAAAAAATCCTACATTGTACCATATGACCATTACAACACTCTTTAAGTTTTCCATGATTTTTCAAATACAAAAAATTCTAAATTTTCCATGTAACCCATTTACATTTACCTTAAAATTGCCATATTTTTTTATATATTAAAATTCCCGCTTTTGCCATGTGAACAACTACATTTTTTTTTCTAAATTTGCCATGATTGTTAGCAGCCACTTAGGCACAACTCCTAATTTTTGTCGTGTGACCATTACAATTTTTCAAAAGTTGCCATGTTGAGATAACAAAATTCTCTTAAATTTGCCATGTTGAGATTACAATCATGAAGATTCCCTTAAATTTATTATGCTTGTTAGCGGCCACTTAGGCACAAATCCAGCATTTTATATAATAAAAAATTCTAGGTTCACTATAATGAGCATGACAATTTTGTTACATAGGTCCTGGAAAGTTTTATTAATTATAGCACGACAATTTATAATTATAGGATGGCAATTTTATTAACTAACGCATGTCAATTTTATTAATTAAAACATGTCAATTAAAGCATGGATGGGTACTTTAGTACGAACATCATTGCTACCTTTTTATCTATGTTTTAAGTTATGGCAATTTTAGTTTCTCATGCATTGCAAATTTGGATTTTCATTGATGGCAATTTGGGTTCACACATCATGACTAGTTTTTTTTGTGTGTATTACATATGGCAAACTTAGGTATAAACATACCCTCCACCAGCTGGTTGTTTTATTCAAAAGGCACGACAAATTAATTTTTAGAGTATAGTAACATGTGTCTCGTACTTCATTGATTCTTGTTTTCTGGGTGGAAAGATGTAGGGATGGGGAGAATCGCCTTTCTTCTTCTTTCTATTCATCTCATCTTTAAATTCTGCTCTTATCTCTACGAAGGCGTGGAAGGAGAGCATGGGTTGTAGGGGTCGTTAGTTAGTGTGTGTGTGTGTGCACGCGCGCGTGCGTGTGTGTGTGATTTTCCAACAGAATTAACTTGGCAAAATTCAAACTATAAGATAGGTAAGGTTTTTCCATCTTTTTTATAATCTATTTGAATTATTCTTGTCATGGCAAATCTTTACACTGCTAATCTTCCTTTTTTTTCCAATGGCAACCGATCTTTTGTATAGGTAAATTGCATGTATCTTGCTCTGGCAAATCACACATGATTTTTGGGAGCTAATCCATTTTCTGGAGCAGGGAAAGAAGCAGAGGGAGAGGGCGAGTGGCCTGCGGCGCGCGAATTTTGGGTCGTGCTCGGGGTATTTGCCATTGAACAAATACGTTCGCTCATCTCTACCTTGTTGTGGGGACGATCGTTCGCTCGCGTACCTCCCTGGAATGTTAGTGTGTTGTTGGTGTCCATAAATTAAGACGGAAAAAGTAGCTGCTTTGTTGAGAGAGTGAGAGGAAAAAGGAAGAAAGAGCCACCATGGATACAGAAAAGGTGAAAAGGATGGAGAGAGAACTTCTTTTAAGGCCTTATACAATGGTAGGTCTTAGGGAGTTATTTAAAAAAATAAACCAAGTTTTTTGAAGCACTAGTGCCTATTTTTAGAGAAGAGACATCTAATTAAACGTCTGCCTTATATAAATAAGCAACGATGTTTAAGAAAAATCTGATTTATTTCTCTAAGCACTTTGCATTGCACAAGGCCTAAGGACTAGATGAAAATAATATTTCATCACTCTTCTGTTTTTTGAACACAATACAAACGAAGTCATTCACATACACAACTACACGAGCATATGCTCACCCTATGCACGCATGCCCTATCTAATGAGCACCTCCGAGAGACTAAGCCAACATAGCATCTTGATATTTTACGAACTTACCACAAGCACCTCGTAGTCAACGGGAATCCCACTGAACGAACATCGCTGGAAGTTTGAAATAAATTCAGAATTAACGCGAGCACCAATGTCAAGTCTAAAACTTGAACTCTGATGGACTGAGAATACCATTGATGTCATAACCATCGAACCATAGTCTGGTTCGCATTTCACCACTCTTCTAATGTGGATTAACGAGGCTACGGCATGGTACTGCCCTTATTGAAGATGCCCTTACAAATTCACTTGACCAGTACACCTTGCTATTTTCTCGGAAGCGAAGTTCATGTGCTGCCACTGAAAGAAAAGTTCTTTTTTTTTATAACCAGTTCAAATGCGCGTACGCTAGTACTACGCTGCTAAAGTAAGCAGATCCAGTGGTTACAAGTGCTTTTCCTTTTTCTTTTTGAAACGTCACAAATGTGACTTGCTTTCAAAGAAAAGCTAAACTTACACACGGGAAACCCATGGCAATAGTACCTATACACACACACACCGGAATATGTGCTTTCACTCTCAGTACCGAGATACATCAAACACGACGGTCATGAATATATCGAACGTCTTTTCAAATACTCCACAAATAAATAAGCTGTTTGTATTTTCCCGATCGTATTAATGGTCGACACCCATCGTCTAACGATGTTGTCGTCTCCGTCAGTCGCCGTCGGCGCTCGTCGTCGGATCCAGGGAAAAGAACACGCGCGCAGATACGATGGGGACACGACGATGCATAATGCGAAACCTTTATCTCCGCAGATGATGCGCGACCATGGCCCAGGCCGCCAACTCCAGGCCGCACACGGCGCTTTCGTGGCCAGACGCCGGCCCCTCCTGTCCCCCGCGCCCTGCCCCAGCCCGAGCAGCCGACGACGGTCGACCACGCCTGCCGACCTGCCGAGGTAGGCCATGGCCCATGGCCATCCATCATCACCTACGCCGTGCCCAGGCTGCTCGCCCAGTGCTCATTCACGTGCGCGGCAGCGACGACGATGCCTCGTGCCATTTCCATGGCAATTGCAGGGATCTGGACTTTTGCACACAATTATGCGGATCAGAAAATGTAAGATTCGGAATCCAAGCACGTCTGCATGTGCCTGGTGGCCAAAGAGTGCATGCGATGCATGTTGCACCCAATTTATTCCTCAAATCAGTTTGATCCTTGAATTAACGATTACCCAAAATTATTCGGTTCTGCTGATAAACCAACAGCAGGAGTACATACACAATCAGCTAATTAATAAGTAGAGAAAGTACAACATTTAAACAGCAGCTAGGGCGACACCATATACAGCCGCAATCTAGCTCCGTCTCGGATAACATTATGCAACGATGCTATACACACGACACCATGTGCACGATTTGTGGACGATGTAGTTAATCAAGCCGTTGGTGTGTGGTAGTAAACTGCAGGCCACCGTCTGATTTTGAATCGTGCATGAATCGGCCACGCAGCCGTCGTGCGCGAAGCAGTTTCGAACATTATGTATGCTCTCCAGAGTTAACCAAGTAACCGCGCTCATCATCATCAGTGCCCGAGACTACAAGAACCTATGCTCCCGTCAGTTGCACCCGACCCATGTTTCTTTCTAGCTTGGAGAGTCGCTCCCCCTATCCCCGTTAGCTCTAGGGGCGGTCGCGCCTGTTACCTTGAAGGCCTGCATCAAGCAAAGAAATGAATGATCAAAGGGCAGTAGTCTCCTAGTACATCAGTTAGGGCGTGTACAATGCAATATGCTTATATATGGGCAATTCACATACTTCAACACATCACATTCACCTCAAAATTCGAAAATTCAAGCCCCTACAATATACCATAAGAACATCATCAGCCTTCAGGTAAGCAATCAAACACAGGTTCGACGTTTGGATGCTAAGGGAGTAAGGGTAGTGTTTGGTTGGTGGTCTAAAACCACCCTACCAACTTTTTGGTAATTGTTTAGATGGGTGCCAAATTTTTGGCATACCCAAAACCCCGGTTCATTTTTCTTGCCAGCATTTGCCAAATTTTAGCTACCCAAATATTTGGTAGGCTAGGCTTGGCTCAAACCAAAGATGTCCCTACAAATTCCAGAAGTGCTTCTCAAATGAAGGTTGACCAGAATAATAACAAATCTTGCAGGAACACCCTGCTGTTAGCTGCAGCTCTATAATAGGCGCAGAGTATGAAAGCTCTCTAAATTCTATCTGAGTAAAGTCATGGATCTATACCATCAATTTTGCCAGGCTGGATACAATGAAGGAGTAGCTTTTACAGTGTCGGGCAGTGGGTAGTCGAATTCCCTCAGTCCCATAATATAAGAGCGTTTTTGACACTGCACTAGGATGGGACGGAGGGAGTAATAAATAAAAATGTGCTCCATGTGTTGGTGCATAATTGTGCACCCAACGTCCGGATCATGTCAAGTGGTTAATAAGGGTCTAACATGGTATGTTGTCATCAATTACAGAGAAGGGAGAAATACAATAACTAAAACGTCTGATCGAGTGAGTACCATATAATTGATTATATTTGCTAGATATTTCCATAACTAGGATGCAATCATATCTTTTTATGTTTGCACCAAATTAAGTGGATAAAGTGCAGCAGACATTTAGCAGCCAGTTATTGTGATCACAGACAGACACACACGTAGCACACCACGTAAACCTATGCTATTGAAGTGTGGTTCCAACACCTCTCCTCTTGAGAAGTAAATATGAAAGCACAAACCCATGCGAAGCGCGGGTCTTTAGGTGAAAATAAAGGTGTTTCTACCCTTAATGAGTACAAGCATCCCCTCTGATTCTCCACTCTACTTCAGGTGAAAAATATACATCCACAAAAATTGGTGGTAAATGCATTGGAAAAAGGACAACTGTTGTATAATCGACAAGCTTTCTTAGAGAAATGCAGAGCTACTCTGTCTCTCTCGAGCAAATATTGTATGCTTAAGAAACAAATGAAACAATTTGTAATCATTTCAACAGCCACAAACTAGGTTGATTAGAACTACAAACAATCAATTTCACTTTGTTTTCATCAAGTTTTCGTACATCTGATTAGAACTACGAACAATGAAATCAAAAACTATTTCAGATCTTTGTTTTGTGTAGTAGAGATTTCAATCGTTAACAGTTTTCAAAGGATAAGGTGAGTAGATCAAACTGCATCGGATTACAGATTAAAATCTTCCAATTACTTGTGTTAAAATTACAATTATTTGTTAGGAGAACATAATTAGCAAAAGAAAACATATATTGACAAAATTAGCATGAGTGAAGATAGATTGATAAAATCCTTGAGAATGCAATTTTATGATACAGAAAGTTTAATCAGGTAAGAACAGTACTACCTAGCATGTGGTGCACAAGATAGAATCGATTGAGCATGTGATTTTAAGATACAAAAACTACACACCCAAGGATCAAATAATACCATTTTCCACGCAACATATCATGTTTAAGAAACAGCTTTTATTATTTCATATTTACCTCCAGCACAAGAGAAAAAGAGAGGAAAAATTAGTACCTTTCGGCCTACTCAGAAATGGTAGGTGTATTTGGAACTGGGACCATCTGGTGCACAAGATGCTGCATTCCTGGCTTCAATTCCTTGTTGCAGAAATCATCATACTCTTCCTTATCCCCCGCCTTCTTTTTTACCTCCACTACTACAAGGGAGGGCGTGAGTTCAAATATCTCCGCGCAGATTGTTAGTGGCCCCTTAACCCCTTCCCTTGTGCCCTCTAGGCTCACCCGCCAATCCTTCTTCCGCACCGCGAAGCTCTTCACATTTGCGATCTCCTCCAATTTCGTTATAATGTCCGACATAGGTTCACCCGAGATGAATCTCACCTCGTCCCCTTTTTCCTCAAACAGACCCGACAAGTTGAATCCCCTTGAGAATGATATGATATCAAACGCGTTAAGGCTTGCGGGGCGTGGGAGTGGCCCGCGGAGCCTGTGGCGCTCTTCAAATGACGATGTGGCAGGGCAGGACACGACTGATGCGTCGGACTCTGACCCTGAGTCATCTCCATCAACTTCTTGCGGAGATGGAGATGGAGGTGGAGGCGGCAATGGTTGAGGAAGAGGGTCCGGGAGGCCCAGGTCGAGCATATCATTCTCGGCATCTATCACGTTGTACAGCTGGTCATCTTCAATATAGAACTTGACTGGCCGGAAACCTTTCTTGAACCACCGGCTCTCCATGACCTCCGGCAAGGTGATCCTGGTGCTTGGGTTTGTGTCAAGAAAACGCATGATCAAGCTAGTAAGGTCCTTGGAGAACCACCTTGGACATCGGAACTCTCCCTTGTAAACCTTACGGTACATGGCCATCAGGTTCTGGTCATGGAAAGGGAGGTATCCGGCCATGAGAACAAAGAGGATGACACCGCAGGACCATATGTCGGCCTTGGCGCCTTCGTATCCACGGCGGGCGAGGACTTCGGGGGCGACATAGGCCGGCGTGCCGCAGAAGGTGTGGAGGAGACCCTCTGGCTGGAACGGCTCGGCGACGGCGGAGAGGCCGAAGTCGGACACCTTAAGGTTGCCCGCCTCGTCGACGAGGAGGTTCTCCGGCTTGAGGTCCCGGTGGAAGACCCCGCGGGTGTGGCAGAATCCGACGGCGGAGATGAGGTGCTGGAAGTAGCGGCGCGCAATGTCCTCCTTGAGGCGGCCCTTGGAGACGCGGGAGAAGAGCTCGCCGCCGCGGACGAGCTCCATGACGAAGTAGATCTTGGTCTTGGTGGCCATGACCTCGAAGAGGTGCACGATGTTGGGGTGGCGCACGCGGCGGAGCACGGCGATCTCGCGCTTGATGTGCGAGACGAGGCCGCTCCGCACGGCCTTCTCCCGGTCGAGCACCTTGATAGCCACGCTCTCCCCGGTCTGCACGTGCCGCGCGTGGTACACCTTGGCGAAGGTGCCTTTGCCCAGGACGCGGCCCAGCTCGTAGCGCCCCATGAGCAGCCCGCGGGAGCCTGTGCCGCCTTGCTTGGCCGCCGCCGCCGCCGAGGAGGAGGAGGAAGGGGACGGCAGCCGCGCGGCCTGCGGCGGCCGGTCAGGCGGCGGCGGCTTGATGGCCGACATCGACGGGTGGTGGCGGTGGGCGGGGAGGCGAGGCGAAGGGGATTAGGTGGAGGAGCAGCCGGCCTCGAAGGAGGTGAGCTTAACGGCTCTGCGAAAACTATTTCTCGCCTCGCCTCGCCTCGCTTGTTTCCTTTGCTCCGCGCCTTCTCTATGGCTCTGCTCCGTGGAGCATGGTTGGGCTGGGGCTCTTGGCTTGGGAGGGCAGATATTTTTCCCCGTCTCCTTGCATTTTGTATTTTTATGGGTTTGTTTCACCCAATTGCTGGAGTCTCTACGTGCACAGCTTTTTCCCCGTCCCCGTTCCCTATTTCGAGGATTTTTTTTTCTGCGTAAAGCTTTTTTTTCTGGCTGTTGCCAAGCAAAGCAAACGGTGGATTGGGAGGCGGTATACCAGCTGTAAATAAGTTTGCCACACAGAAAAGGAACAAAAGTGCAGGGTAGTTTTATTCCGGCAAACTCTCTGAGTAGTGCATAATAAGCAGCACTTTTATTATTTCACTGGAGTCATTCACAATTTACATGTGGGGATGAAATTAAAAACATGCTCTCCAAGGCTCAAGCAGTGTTACAATTTGTTCGGTGGCTTCTATCTGCAAATATAGGAGTTGGATTTCTTTTACCTTTTGGTTTGTTTGTGCTTTTGCCCCGGCAGACCTTATATTAACTTAGCATTTGCACTGCTTGTATAGACGTGGTAGTTGCTTTATGTATAAAGCCAGGCGAAAATCTATTTCAACATAAGCTATATCTCTGAACATTGAAGTGCTTGCGGTGTTAACAACAAGTCTTTGAGTTGTTGCAATTCTGATTGAGTTCTATCTAGAAGGTGTTCAAAATGTTTGATCTCGCAATTCTCAAAAGGTTATAGATGTTAATCATTTTGCTGACGTGTACTTCTTGTTCTCTATATGGTTTCATTCGTGGATACAATTTGTATCATTAGCTACTCTCCTTCCAAAAAAATATGTCGTATTAGTTTGTCTTGTCAGAAGAATTCATAAAAGCAAGCGTGCATCCACTTCATAGAGAAAGCAAGCACCCAAAGATCTAAACGTACAATACATATAGTAGGTTTGACACAAACAAAGTCCGTTGGAGTCATAGCGTAAACAGACCCAAGGACGCAAAATAAAACAGACAAAAGTCGTTAAATCACCGACGATAGACGACAAGCCACTCTCTGAAGCCTGCCGACAAATGAGTTGATGGAGTTCCGGTCCTTGGGTTCAGCTAGCAACGGCAATTGTCGCATGAAAACACTGAGTTTAAAGATCACATCAGTAGCATTGGCATAGACTTTCACGAGCAAACACAAGTTTGTTATGAGTCCATGATGTCCAGGTGAATGAAACAAAACTAAACTAGTGGAGGCCTCTTCTCCTTCCAGTGAGTGTAGGAACCCTCTAAAGCATGGATGGTGTATTTTCTTCTGCACAACATTATAATTTTTGACTATACTTTGTATGAGCGTGCACTGCAATTACTATCTTAACAATATTTGTTTCAAAAGAAGTTTACTGGTCATGATGGTTCCTTATGCTTTCGAAACACCATCACATGAATATGGCATCTCCCATCAAACATGGAGTTTCTGCTCCCACGTGCGCATGCACCCAGATGAACAATAAAATTTTAAAAAATTAATACAAAAATGAAAATTATGTTTTTTTCTAATAGACATGTTTGAATGTTGTACTCTGAGGCAAAAATTAGTGAAGAAGTAACATTTGATGTGCTCATGAAAAAAAATGATACTCTGAAAAGGCTCATTTTCAAAGCATTTTGGGTTGCATGTTGTATTTTTCATCTCAAATAGGAGCTGTAATTCTTTTACTTTTAGTGTATGTTTGTGCTTTTGCGATAACACCTCATATTTACTTTCCTGCACTTGCACTGCTTGTATAGACACGGCGGTTGTTTTATTTATAAAGTGAGACGAAGGCCTCTTTCAATAGGAGTTGTATTTCTAAACATTAAAGTGTTCACTTGTTGGCAAGTATGATTGGGTTTTATCTAGTGTTTTAAATATTCAACCTGGCCCTGGCAACTCTCAAGCAGTTATACGTGCTAATCAAGTGGCCGACGTGTATTTCTCATTCTCCATATCGTTTCGCCGTGGCTATAATTTGTACCACTACCTATTCTCCTTCCAAAAAAATATGTCATATTAGTTTGTCTTAAGTCAAAAAATATATCATAGAAGCATGTGTGACTCTGTTTTATAGATAAGGCAAGCACCCACAAGATCTAAATGTAGAACATAGATATTAGGTTCAACACAAACAAAGTCCATTGAAGTCATAGCGTAAACAGACCCGAGGGCGCAAATAAATAGACAAGTCGCTAAATAGCCGACGCGAGACGATGAGCAACTCCCCGAAGCCTACCGACAAATGAGTTGGTGGAGTTCCGATCGTTGCAATGAGTTTAAAAATCGCGCCAGTAGCATTGTCGATTTGTCGTAGATGTTCACGGGCAATCACAAATTGATTTGTCGTAGATGTTCACAGGCAATCACAAGTTTGTTATGATTCCACGATGTCCAAGTGAACGGAACAAAACTAAACCATAGGAGCCGTCTGAAGGAAATATGCCCTAGAGACAATAATAAAGTTATTATTTATTTCCTTATTTCATGATAAATGTTTATTATTCATGCTAGAATTGTATTAACCGGAAACTTAATACATGTGTGAATACATAGACAAGACATAGTGTCCCTAGTATGACTCTACTTGACTAGCTCGTTAATCAAAGATGGTTAAGTTTCCTAACCATAGACATGTGTTGTCATTTGATGAACGGGATCACATCATTAGGAGAATGATGTGATGAACATGACCCATCCGTTAGCTTAGCATTATGATCGTTACAGTTTCATTGCTACTGCTTTCTTCATGACTTATACATGTTCCTCAGACTATGAGATTATGCAACTCCCAAATACCAGAGGAACACCTTGTGTGCTATCAAACGTCACAACGTAAATGGGTGATTATAAAGATGCTCTACGGGTGTCTCCAAAGGTGTTTGTTGGGTTGGCATAGATCGAGATTATGATTTGTCACTCCGAGTCGGAGAGGTATCTCTGGGCCCTCTCGGTAATGCACATCATAATAAGCCTTGCAAGCAATATGACTAATGAGTTAGTTACGGAATGATGTATTACTGAACGAGTAAAGAGACTTGCCGGTAACGAGATTGAACTAGGTATGAAGATATCTCGATCGAATCTTGGGTAAGTAACATACCGATGACAAAGGGAATAATGTATGTTGTCATAACAGTTTGACCGATAAAGATCTTCGTAGAATATGTAGGAGCCAATATGGGCATCCAGGTTTCACTATTGGTTATTGGCCAGAGAGGTGTCTCGGTCATGTCTACATAGTTCTCGAACCCGTAGGGTCCGCACGTTTAACGTTTGTTGACGATATAGTATTATATGAGTTATGTATGTTGGTGACAGAATGTTGTTCGGAGTCCCGGATGTGATCACGGACATGACGAGGTACTCCGGAATGGTCCGAAGATAAAGATTGATATATGGGATAATAGTGTTTGGTCTCTAGAAGGGTTTCGGAATTCACCAGAAGGGGTTACTGATGTTTCCCCAAATGTTTGGGTACGAGAACACTTTATTTGGGCCAAAAGGGAAAGCCCACAAGGTTTTTGGAAAGCGCAAAAGGAAGTTTTGCGGAGTCCAGGGGCCAGACACCGAGAACCCTGGCGTCTGGCCCTGGAGTCCGAGAAGGACTCTTGCTTTTCGGGTGAAACCAATTTTGTGGAAGCTTTTACTCCAAGTTTCGACCCCAAGGCTCCACATATAAATAGAGGGGCAGGGCTAGCACCCAAGACACATCAAGAAACACCAAGCTGTGTGCCGGCAACCCCGTCCCCTCTAGTTTATGCTCCGTCATAGTTTTCATAGTGCTTAGGCGAAGCCCTGCGGAGATTGCTCTTCATCAACACCGTCACCACGCCGTCGTGGTGTCGGAACTCATCTACTACTTCGCTCGTCTTGCTAGATCAAGAAGGCGAGGACGTCATCGAGCTGAGCGTGTGCTGAACGCGGAGGTGTAGTACGTTCAGTACTTGATCGGGACGGACCGTGAAGGTGTACGACTACATCAACCGCGTTGATAAATGCTTCCGCTTTGCTATCTTCAAGGGTATGAAGATACACTCCCCCTCTCGTTGTTATGCATCTCCTAGATAGATCTTGTGTGATCATAGGATTCTTTTTTGAAATTGCATGCTACGTTCCCCAACAGTGGCATCCAAGCCAGGTCCATGCGTAGATGTTATATGCACGAGTAGAACACAAAGAGTTATGGGCGATAATAGTCATACTGCTTACCACCAACGTCTTACTTTGATTCGGCGGTATTGTTGGATGAAGACCGCTTGGATCGACATTACATGACCGTGTTCATGAGACCGGTTCTACCGACGTGCTTTGCACATAGATGGCTGGTGGGTGTCTGTTTCTCCAACTTTAGTTGAATCGAGTTTGACTATGGCCTGTCCTTGTTGAAGGTTAAAACATCACACTTGACAAAAAATCGTTGTGGTTTTTGATGCGTATGTAAGAACGGTTCTTGCTAGAAGCCCGTAGCAGCCACGTAAAAATTGCAACAACAAAGTAGAGGACGTCTAACTTGTTTTTGCAGGGCTTGCTGTGATGTGATATGGTCAAGGCATGATGTGATACAAATTGTTGTATGAGATGATCATGTTTTGTGACAGAGTTATCGGCAACTGGCAGGAGCCATATGGTTGTTGCTTTATTGTATGCAATGCAATCGCCATGTAATTGTTTTACTTTATCACTAAGCTGTAGCGATAGTCGTAGTAACAATAGTTGGCAAGACGACAACGATGCTACGATGGAGATCAAGGTGTCGCGCCGGTGACGATGGAGATCATGACGATGCTTCGGTGATGGAAATCATGAGCACAAGATGATGATGGACATATCATGTCATATATTTTGATTGCATATGATGTTTATCTTTTATGCATCTTATTTTGCTTAGTACGGCGGTAGCATTATAAGATGATCCCTTACTAAATTTCAAGCTATAAGTGTTCTCCCTGAGTATGCACCGTTGCTATAGTTCGTCGTGCCGAGACACCACGTGATGATTGGGTGTGATAAGCTCTACGTTCACATATAACTGGTGCAAGCCAGTTTTGCACACGCAGAATACTCGGGTTAAACTTGACAAGCCTAGCATATGCAGATATCATCAACATAGTGATATTCACCATTGAAAACTACTCCATCTCACGTGATGATTGGACATGGTTTAGTTGATTTGGATCATGTGATCATTTAGATGACTAGAGGGATGTCTATCTAAGTTGGAGTTCTTAAGTAATATGATTAACTGAACTTTAATTTATCATGAACTTAGTCATGATAGTTATTTTGCATGTCTATGTTATTGTAGATCAATGGAATGTGCTACCGTTCCTTTGAATTTTAATGCGTTCCTAGAGAAAGCTAGGTTGAAAGATGATGGTAGCAATTACACGGACTGGGTCCCTAACTTGAGGATTATCCTCATTGCAGCACAGAAGAATTACGTCCTATAAGCACTGTTTGGTGTACCATCCGCGCCAGCAACTGCAGACATTATGAATGCCTGGCAGACGCGTGTTGATGACTACTCGATAGTTCAGTGTGCCATGCTTTACGGCTTAGAATCGGGACTTCAAAGACCTTTTGAACGTCATGGAGCATATGAGATGTTCCAAGAGTTGAATTTAATATTTCAAGCAAATGCCTGAGTTAAGAGATATGAAGTCTCCAACAAGTTCTACAGCTGCAAAATGGAGGAGAATAGTTCTGTCAGCGAACACATAGTTAGAATGTCTGGGTACCATAACCACTTGACTCAGTTGGGAGTTAATCTTCCTGATGATAGTGTCATTGACAGAGTTCTTCAATCACTGCCACCAAGCTATAAAGGCTTTGTGATGAACTATAATATGCAAGGGATGAACAAGACAATTCCCGAGCTCTTCGCAATGCTAAAAGCTGCGGAGGTATAGATCAAGAGGGAGCATCAAGTGTTGATGGTCAATAAGACCACTAGTTTCAAGAAAAAGGGCAAAGGGAAGAAGGGGAACTTCAAGAAGAACGGCAAGAAAGTTGCTGCTCAGGAGAAGAAACCCAAGTCTGGACCTAAGCCTAAAACTGAGTGCTTCTACTGTAAAGGGACTGGTCACTGGAAGCGGAACTGCCCCAAGTATTTGGCGGATAAGAAGGATGGCAAAGTGAAAGGTATATTTGATATACATGTTATTGATGTGTACCTTACTAATGCTCGTAGTAGCGCTTGGATATTTGATACTGGTTCTGTTGCTCATATTTGCAACTCGAAACAGGGGCTATGGATTAAACATAGGTTGGCTAAGGACGAGGTGACGATGCGCGTGGGAAATGGTTCCAAGGTCGATGTGATCGCCGTCGGCGCGCTACCTCTACATCTACCTTTGGGATTAGTTTTAGACCAAAATAATTGTTATTTGGTGCCAACGTTGAGCATGAACATTATATTTGGATCTTGTTTGATGCGAGACGGTTATTCATTTAAATCAGAGAATAATGGTTGTTCTATTTATATGAGTAATATCTTTTATGATCATGCACCCTTGCTGAGTGGTCTATTTTTGTTGAATCTCGATCGTGATGATACACATGTTCATAATATTGAAGCCAAAAGATGCAAAGTTGATAATGATAGTGCAACTTATTTGTGGTACTGCCGTTTAGGTCACATCGGTGTAAAGCGCATGAAGAAACTCCATGTTGATGGGCTTTTGGAATCACTTGATTATGAATCACTTGGTGCTTGCGAACCGTGCCTCATGGGCAATATGACTAAAGCTCCGTTCTCCAGAACAATGGAACGAGCTACTGACTTGTTGGAAATAATACATACCGATGTATGCGGTTCAATGAGTGTTGAGGCTCGTGGTATCATTATTTTTTTACGTCCACAAATGATTTGAGCAGATATGGTTATATCTACTTAATGAAGCATAAGACTGAAGCATTTGAAAAGTTCAAAGAATTTCAGAGTGAAGTAGAAAATCATCGTAACAAGAAAATACAGTTTCTACGATTTGATTGTGGGGGCGAATATTTGAGTTACGAGTTTGGTCTTCATTTAAAACAATGTGGAATAGTTTCACAACTTACCCACCTAGAACACCACAGTGAAATGGTGTGTCCGAACGTCGTAACAATACTTTATTGGATATGGTGCAATCTATGATGCCTCTTACTGATTTACCGCTATCGTTTTGGGGTTATGCTTTAGAGACGGCTGCATTCACTTTGAATAGGGCACCATCAAAATTCGTTGAGACGACGCCTTATGAATTATGGTTTGGCAAGAAACCAAAGTTGTCGTTTCTTAAAGTTTGGGGCTGCGATGCTTATGTGAAAAAGCTTTAACCTGATAAGCTCAAACCCAAATCGGAGAAGTGTGTCTTCATAGGATACCCAAAGGAAACTGTTGGGTACACCTTCTATCACAGATCCGAAGGCAAAATCTTTGTTGCTAAGAATGGATCCTTTCTAGAGAAGGAGTTTCTCTCAAAAGAAGTGAGTGGGAGGAAAGTAGAATTTGATGAGGTAATTGTACCTTCTCCCTTATTGGAAAGTAGTTCATCACAGAAATCAGTTCCAGTGATTCCTACACCAATTAGTGAGAACGCTAATGATGATGATCATGATGTTGGAAATATGACCTAGAGGCAGTAATAAAAGTATTATTATATTTCAATGTTCATGATAATTGTCTTTTATTCATGCTATAACTATATTATCCGGAAATCGTAATACACGTGTGAATACATAGACCACAATATGTCCCTAGTAAGCCTCTAGTTGACTAGCTCGTTGTGATCAACAGATAGTCATGGTTTCCTGGCTATGGACATTGGATGTCGTTGATAACGGGATCACATCATTAGGAGAATGATGTGATGGACAAGACCCAATCCTAAGCATAGCACAAAGATCGTGTAGTTCGTTTGCTAGAGCTTTGCCAATGTCAAGTATCTCTTCCTTTGACCATGAGAGCATGTAACTCCTGGATACCGTAGGAGTGCTTTGGGTGTATCAAACGTCACAACGTAACTGGGTGACTATAAAGGTGCACTACAGGTATCTCCGAAAGTATCTATTGTTTTATGCGGATCGAGACTGGGATTTGTCACTCCGTATGACGGAGAGGTATCTCTGGGCCCACTCGGTAATGCATCATCATAATGAGCTCAAGGTGACCAAGGTGTTGGCCACGGGATCATGCATTACGGTACGAGTAAAGTGACTTGCCGGTAACGAGACTGAACAAGGTATTGGGATACCGACGATCGAGTCTCGGGCAAGTAACGTACCGATTGACAAAGGGAATTGTATACGGGGTTTGATCGAATCCTCGACATCGTGGTTCATCCGATGACTTCATCGAGGAGCATGTGGGAGCCAACATGTGTATCCAGACCCCGCTGTTGGTTATTGCCCGAGAGTGGTCTCGGTCATGTCTGCATGTCTCCCGAACCCGTAGGGTCTACACACTTAAGGTTCGGTGACGCTAGGGTTGTTAGGAAGACTAGTATGTGACTACCGAATGTTGTTCGGAGTCCCGGATGATATCCCGGACGTCACGAGGAGTTCCGGAATAGTCCGGAGGTGAAGTTTTATATAAGGGAAGTTGTTAAACGGGCACCGGAAAGTTTCGGGGTCATACCGGTATTGTACCGGGACCACCGGAAAGGTTCCGGGGGTCCACTGGGAGGGACCACCCCTCCCGGGGGGCCACTTGGGCTGCGTAGGGATAGCAGCCAGCCCCTAGTGGGCTTGGCGCGCCCCCCCTTAGGCCCATGCGCCTAGGGTTGGGGGGGAAACCCTAAAGGGGGCGCACCCCCTTTGCTTGGGGGGCAAGCCCCCCACCCCTTGGCCGCTGCCCCCCCTAGGGTTTTCCCTAGAGGGCCGGCCCCCCTTGCCCCTTCCCCTATATATAGAGGGGTGAGGGAAGGGCTGCAATACACCACAAGTCAAGGCGCAGCCCCTTCCCTCCCCAACACCTCTCCTCCTCCGTACGTGCTTGGCGAAGCCCTGTCGGAATACTGCCGCACCAACTGCACCACGCCGTCGTGCTGCCGTTGGAGCTGCCTTCCTCAACCTCTCCTTCCTCCTTGCTGGATCAAGACGGAGGAGACGTCTCCCGTCCCGTACGTGTCTTGAACGCGGAGGTGCTGTCCGTTCAGCACTTGGACATCGGTGATCCGAATCACGTTCGAGTACGACTCCATCATCACCATCCCCTTGGCAAGCTTCCGCTCGTGATCTACAAGTGGTATGTAGATGCAAACTCTCTCCCTTGAATCGTTGCTTAGATGAACTCATAGATGGATCTTGGTGAAACCGTAGGAAAAATTTTAATTTTCTGCAACGTTCCCCAACAGTGGCATCATGAGTTAGGTCTATGCGTAGTTCTCTTTGCATGAGTAGAACACAATTTTGTTGTGGGCGTGGATCTTGTCAACTTGCTTGCCCCTACTAGTCTTTTTCTTGCTTCGGCGGTATTGTGGGATGAAGCGGCCCGGACCAACCTTACACGTACGCTTACGTGAGACTGGTTCCACCGATTAACATGCACTAGTTGCATAAGGTGGCTGGCGGGTGTCTGTCTCTCCCACTTTAGTTGGAGCGGATTCGATGAAAAGGGCCCTTATGAAGGGTAAATAGAAGTTGACAAAATCACGTTGTGGTTATTCGTAGGTAAGAAAACGTTCTTGCTAGAACCCAATTGCAGCCACGTAAAAGATGCAACAACAATTAGAGGACGTCTAACTTGTTTTTGCAGCGATTGATCATGTGATGTGATATGGCCAGAAGTTGTGATGAATGATGAATTGTGATGTATGAGATCATGTTCTTGTAATAGGATTCACGACTTGCATGTCGATGAGTATGACAACCGGCAGGAGCCATAGGAGTTGTCTTTATTTTTTGTATGACCTGCGTGTCATTGAAGAACGCCATGTAACTTACTTTACTTTATTGCTAAACGCGTTAGCCATAGAAGTAGAAGTAGTCGTTGGCGTGACAACTTCATGAAGACACGATGATGGAGATCATGATGATGGAGATCATGGTGTCAAGCTGGTGACAAGATGATCATGGAGCCCCGAAGATGGAGATCAATGGAGCTATATGATATTGGCCATATCATGTCACAACTATATAATTGCATGTGATGTTTATTATGTTTATGCATCTTGTTTACTTAGGACGACGGTAGTAAATAAGATGATCCCTTACAAAATTTCAAGAAGTGTTCTCCCCTAACTGTGCATCGTTGCTACAGTTCGTCGCTTCTAAGCACCACGTGATGATCGGGTGTGATGGATTCTTACGTTCACATACAACGGGTGTAAGACAGTTTTACACAGTGAAAACACTTAGGGTTAACTTGACGAGCCTAGCATGTGCAGACATGGCCTCGGAACAGGGAGACCGAAAGGTCGAACACGAGTCGTATGGAAGATACGATCAACATGAAGATGTTCACCGACGATGACTAGTCCGTCTCACGTGATGATCGGACACGGGCTAGTCGACTCGGATCGTGTAACACTTAGATGACTAGAGGGATGTCTAATCTAAGTGGGAGTTCATAATTTGATTAGAACTTAATTATCATGAACTTAGTCTAAAACCTTTGCAAATATGTCTTGTAGATCAAATGGCCAACGCTCATGTCAACATGAACTTCAACGCGTTCCTAGAGAAAACCAAGCTGAAAGATGATGGCAGCAACTATACGGACTGGGTCCGGAACCTGAGGATCATCCTCATAGCTGCCAGGAAACAATATGTCCTAGAAGGACCGCTAGGTGACGCTCCCGTCCCAGAAAACCAAGACATTATGAATGCTTGGCAGTCTCGTGCTGATGATTGCTCCCTCGTTCAGTGCGGCATGCTTTACAGCTTAGAACTGGGGCTCCAAAAGCGTTTTGAGCATCACGGAGCATATGAGATGTTCGAAGAGCTGAAACTAGTTTTTCAAGCTCACGCCCGGGTCGAGAGATATGACATCTTCGACAAGTTCTATAGTTGTAAGATGGAGGAAAATAGTTCTGTCAGTGAGCACATACTCAAGATGTCTGGGTTGCACAACCATATGACCCAGCTGAATATTAACCTCCCTGATGAGGCAGTCATTGACAGAATCCTTCAGTCGCTCCCACCAAGCTACACGAGCTTTGTGATGAACTACAATATGCAGGGGATGGTAAAGACCATTCCTGAAGTATTTTCTATGCTGAAGTCAGCAGAGGTTGAAATCAAGAAAGAACATCAAGTGTTGATGGTCAATAAGACCACTAAGTTCAAGAAGGGCAAGGGTAAGAAGAACTTCAAGAAGGACGGCAAAGAGGTTGCCGCGCCCGGTAAGCCAGTTGTCGGGAAGAAGTCAAAGAATGGACCCAAGCCTGAGACTGAGTGCTTTTATTGCAAGGGGAAGGGTCACTAGAAGCGGAACTGCCCCAAATACTTAGCGGATAAGAAGGCCGGCAACACCAAAGGTATATTTGATATACATGTAATTGATGTGTACCTTACTAGTACTCGTAGTAACTCCTGGGTATTTGATACCGGTGCCGTTGCTCATATTTGTAACTCACAGCAGGAGCTGCGGAATAAACGGAGACTGGTGAAGGACGAGGTGACGATGCACGTCGGGAATGGTTCCAGAGTCGATGTGATCGCCGTCGGCACGCTGCCTCTACATTTACCTACGGGATTAGTTTTGAACCTTAATAATTGTTATTTAGTGCCAAGTTTGAGCATGAACATTGTATCTGGATCTCGTTTAATACGAGATGGCTACTCATTTAAGTCTAAGAATAATGGTTGTTCGATTTATATGAGAGATATGTTTTATGGTCATGCTCCGATGGTCAATGGTTTATTCTTAATGAATCTCGAGCGTTATTACACATGTTCATAGTGTAGATGCCAAAAGATGTAAAGTTGATAACGATAGTCCCACATACTTGTGGCACTGCCGCCTTGGTCACATTGGTGTGAAGCGCATGAAGAAGCTCCATGCTGATGGACTTTTGGAGTCTCTTGATTATGAATCATTTGACACATGCGAACCATGCCTCATGGGAAAAATGACCAAGACTCCGTTCTCCGGAACAATGGAGCGAGCAACCAACTTGTTGGAAATCATACATACCGATGTGTGCGGTCCAATGAGCGTTGAGGCTAGCGGAGGATATCGTTATGTTCTCACTCTAACTGATGACTTAAGTAGATATGGGTATGTCTACTTAATGAAACACAAATCTGAGACCTTTGAAAAGTTCAAGGAATTTCAGAATGAGGTGGAGAATCAACGTGACCGAAAGATAAAGTTCCTACGATCAGATCGTCGAGGAGAATATTTAAGTCACGAATTTGGCACACACTTAAGGAAATGTGGAATCGTTTCACAACTCACGCCGCCTGGAACACCTCAGCGAAACGGTGTGTCCGAACGTCGTAATCGCACTCTATTGGATATGGTGCGGTCTATGATGTCTCTTACCGATTTACCGCTATCATTTTGGGGATATGCTCTAGAGACAGCTACATTCAATTTAAATAGGGCACCGTCTAAATCCTTGAGACGACACCATATGAATTATGGTTTGGGAAGAAACCTAAGCTGTCGTTTCTAAAAGTTTGGGGATGCGATGCTTATGTCAAGAAACTTCAACCTGAAAAGCTCGAACCCAAGTCGGAAAAATGCGTCTTCATAGGATACCCTAAGGAAACTGTAGGGTATACCTTCTACTTAAGATCCGAGGGCAAGATCTTTGTTCTCAAGAACGGATGCTTTCTGGGAAAAGAGTTTCTCTCGAAAGAAGTAAGTGGGAGGAAAGTAGAACTCAATGAAGTACTACCTCTCGAACGGGAAAGTGGTGCAGCTCAGGAAAATGTTCCTGTGATGCCCACACCAACTGAAGAGGAAAACAATGATGATGATCAAGGTACTTCGGATCAAGTTGCTGCTGAACTTCGTAGGTCCACAAGGACACGTTCCGCACCAGAGTGGTACGGCAACCCTGTCCTAGAAATCATGTTGTTAGACAACGGTGAACCTTCGAACTATGAAGAAGCGATGGCGGGCCCAGATTCCAACAAATGGCTTGAAGCCATGAAATCCGAGATAGAATCCATGTATGAAAACAAAGTATGGACTTTGACAGACTTGCCCGATGATCGGCGAGCGATAGAAAACAAATGGATATTTACGAAGAAGACGGACGCGGATGGCAATGTTACCATCTATAAAGCTCGACTTGTCGCTAAGGGTTATCGACAAGTTCAAGGAATTGACTACGATGAGACTTTCTCTCCCGTAGCGAAGCTTAAATCCGTCCGAATCATGTTAGCAATTGCCGCATACTATGATTATTATGGCAGATGGACGTCAAAATGGCATTCCTTAACGGGCATCTTAAGGAAGAGCTGTATATGATGCAGCCGGAAGGTTTTGTCGATCCTAAGAATGCTAACAAAGTATGCAAGCTCCAGCGATCCATTTATGGACTGGTGCAAGCATCTCGAGTTGGAATATTCGCTTTGATGAGATGATCAAAGCGTTTGGGTTTATGCAGACTTATGGAGAAGCCTGCGTTTACAAGAAAGTGAGTGGGAGCTCTGTAGCATTTCTCATATTATATGTAGATGACATACTCTTGATGAGAAATAATATAGAATTTCTGGACAGCATTAAGGCCTACTTGAATAAGTGTTTTTCTATGAAGGACCTTGGAGAAGCTACTTATATATTAGGCATCAAGATCTATAGAGATAGATCAAGACGCCTCATAGGTCTTTCACAAAGCACATACCTTGATAAGATTTTGAAAAGGTTCAAAATGGATGAGTCCAAGAAAGGGTTCTTGCCTATGTTACAAGGTGTGAGATTGAGCTCAGCTCAGTCACCGACCACGGCAAAAGATAAAGAAGAGATGAGTGTCATCCCCTATGCTTCAGCCATAGGATCTATTATGTATGCCATGCTGTGTACCAGACCTGATGTAAACCTTGCCGTAAGTTTGGTAGCAAGATACCAGAGTAATCCCGGCAAGGAACACTGGACAGCGGTCAAGAATATCCTGAAGTACCTGAAAAGGACAAAGGACATGTTTCTCGTTTATGGAGGTGACGAAGAGCTCGTCGTAAAGGGTTACGTCGTCGCTAGCTTCGACACAGATCTGGATGACTCTAAGTCACAAACCGGATACGTGTATATGTTGAATGGTGGAGCAGTAAGCTGGTGCAGCTGCAAGCAGAGCGTCGTGGCGGGGTCTACATGTGAAGCGGAGTACATGGCAGCCTCGGAGGCAGCGCATGAAGCTATTTGGGTGAAGGAGTTCATCACCGACCTAGGAGTCATACCCAATGCGTCGGGGCCAATCAAACTCTTCTGTGACAACACTGGAGCTATTGCCCTTGCCAAGGAGCCCAGGTTTCACAAGAAGACCAGGCACATCAAGCGTCGTTTCAACTCCATCCGTGAAAATGTTCAAGATGGAGACATAGAAATTTGCAAAGTACATACAGATCTGAATGTCGCAGATCCGTTGACTAAACCTCTCTCGTGAGCAAAACATGATCAACACCAGAACTCTATGGGTGTTCGATTCATCACAATGTAACTAGATTGGTGACTCTAGTGCAAGTGGGAGACTGTTGGAAATATGCCCTAGAGGCAGTAATAAAAGTATTATTATATTTCAATGTTCATGATAATTGTCTTTTATTCATGCTATAACTGTATTATCCGGAAATCGTAATACACGTGTGAATACATAGACCACAATATGTCCCTAGTAAGCCTCTAGTTGACTAGCTCGTTGTGATCAACAGATAGTCATGGTTTCCTGGCTATGGACATTGGATGTCGTTCATAACAGGATCACATCATTAGGAGAATGATGTGATGGACAAGACCCAATCCTAAGCATAGCACAAAGATCGTGTAGTTCGTTTGCTAGAGCTTTGCCAATGTCAAGTATCTCTTCCTTTGACCATGAGAGCGTGTAACTCCTGGATACCGTAGGAGTGCTTTGGGTGTATCAAACGTCACAACGTAACTGGGTGACTATAAAGGTGCACTACAGGTATCTCCGAAAGTATCTATTGTTTTATGCGGATCGAGACTGGGATTTGTCACTCCGTATGACGGAGAGGTATCTCTGGGCCCACTCGGTAATGCATCATCATAATGAGCTCAAGGTGACCAAGGTGTTGGCCACGGGATCATGCATTACGGTACGAGTAAAGTGACTTGCCGGTAACGAGACTGAACAAGGTATTGGGATACCGACGATCGAGTCTCGGGCAAGTAACGTACCGATTGACAAAGGGAATTGTATACGGGGTTTGATCGAATCCTCAACATCGTGGTTCATCTGATGACTTCATCGAGGAGCATGTGGGAGCCAACATGGGTATCCAGACCCCGCTGTTGGTTATTGCCCGAGAGTGGTCTCGGTCATGTCTGCATGTCTCCCGAACCCGTAGGGTCTACACACTTAAGGTTCGGTGACGCTAGGGTTGTTAGGAAGACTAGTATGTGACTATCGAATGTTGCTCGGAGTCCCGGATGAGATCCCGAACGTCATGAGGAGTTCCGGAATAGTCCGGAGGTGAAGTTTTATATAAGGGAAGTTGTTAAACGGGCACCGGAAAGTTTCGGGGTCATACCGGTATTGTACCGGGACCACCGAAAAGGTTTCGGGGGTCCACCGGGAGGGACCACCCCTCCCGGGGGGCCACTTGGGCTGCATAGGGATAGCAGCCAGCCCCTAGTGGGCTTGGCGCCCCCCCTAGGCCCATGCACCTAGGGTTGGGGGGGAAACCCTAAAGGGGGCGCACCCCCTTTGCTTGGGGGGCAAGCCCCCCACCCCTTGGCCGCCGCCCCCCTAGGGTTTTCCCTAGAGGGCCGGCCCCCCTTGCCCCTTCCCCTATATATAGAGGGGTGAGGGAAGGGCTGCAATACACCACAAGTCAAGGCGCAGCCCCTCCCCTCCCCAACACCTCTCCTCCTCCGTACGTGCTTGGCGAAGCCCTGTCGGAATACTGCCGCACCAACTGCACCACGCCGTCGTGCTGCCGTTGGAGCTGCCTTCCTCAACATCTCCTTCCTCCTTGCTGGATCAAGACGGAGGAGACGTCTCCCGTCCCGTACGTGTGTTGAACGCGGAGGTGCTGTCCGTTCAGCACTTGGACATCGGTGATCCGAATCATGTTCGAGTACGACTCCATCATCACCATCCCCTTGGCAAGCTTCCGCTCGTGATCTACAAGTGGTATGTAGAAGCAAACTCTCTCCCTTGACTCATTGCTTAGATGAACTCATAGATGGATCTTGGTGAAACCGTAGGAAAATTTTTAATTTTCTGCAACGTTCCCCAACACATGAAACTTCAGATCAAGTTACTACCGAACCTCATAGGTCTTCCAAAGTGAGATCCGCACCAAAGTGGTACGGTAATCCTGTTCTGGAAGTCATGTTACTAGACCATGGTGAACCTACGAACTATGAGGAAGCGATGATGAGCCCAGATTCCGTGAAATGGCTTGAGGCCATGAAATCTGAGATGAGATCCATGTATGAGAACAAAGTGTGGACTTTGGTGGATTTGCTCGATGATCGGCAAGCCATAGAAAATAAATGGATCTTCAAGAAGAAGACATACGCTGACGGTAATGTTACTGTCTACAAAGCTTGACTTGTTGCGAAAGGTTTTTGACAAGTTCAAGGAGTTGACTACGATGAGACTTTCTCACTCGTAGCGATGCTTAAGTTTGTCTGAATCATGTTAGCAATTGCTGCATTTTATGATTATGAAATTTGGCAGATGGATGTCAAAACTGCATTCTTGAATGGATTTCTGGAAGAAGAGTTGTACATGATGCAACCAAAAGGTTTTGTCAATCCAAAGGGTGCTAACCAAGTATGCAAGCTCCAGCGATCCATTGATGGACTGGTGCAAGCCTCTTGGAGTTGGAATGAACGCTTTGATAGTGTGATCAAAGCATATGGTTTTATAACGACTTTTGGAGAAGCCTGTCTTTACAAGAAAGTGAGTGGGAGCTCTGTAGCATTTCTATTATTATATGTCGATGACATATTGTTGATTGGAAATGATATAGAATTCCTGGATAGCATAAAAGGATACTTGAATAAGAGTTTTTCCATGAAAGACCTCAGTGAAGCTACTTACATGTTGGGCATCAAGATCTATAGAGATAGATCAAGACGCTTAATTGGACTTTCACAAAGCACATACCTTGATAAAGTTTTGAAGAAGTTCAAAATGTATCAGTCAAAGAAAGGGTTCTTGCATGTGTTACAAGGTGTGAAGTTGAGTCAGACTCAAAGCCCGACCACTGCAGAAAATAGAGAGAAAATGAAAGTCATTCCCTATGCTTCAGCCATAGGTTCTATCATGTATGCAATGCTGTGTACCAGACCAGATGTGTGCCTTGCAGTATAGCAGGGAGGTACCAAAGTAATCCCAGAGTGGAGCACTGGACAACGGTCAAGAACATCCTGAAATACCTGAAAAGGGCTAAGGATATGTTTATCGTTTATGGAGGTGACAAAGAGCTCGTCATAAATGGTTACGTTGATGCAAGCTTTGACACTGATCCAGATGATTCTAAGTCGCAATCCAGATACGTATTTTTATTGAATGGAGGAGTTGTCAGTTGGTGCAGTTCCAAGCAGAGCATTGTTGCGGGATCTATGTGTGAAGCGGAGTACATTGCTGCTTTGGAAGCAGCAAATGAAGGAGTCTGGATGAAGGAGTTCATATGCGATCTAGGTGTCATACCTAGTGCATCGGGTCCAACGAAAATCTTTTGTGACAATACTGGTCCAATTACCTTGGCAACGGAATCCATATTTCACAAGAGAACCAAGCACATCAAGAGACGCTTCAATTCCATCCGTCATCAAGTGTCGGAAGGGGACATAGAGATTTGCAAGATACATACGAATCTGAATGTGGCAGACCCGTTGACTAAGCCTCTTTCACGAGCAAAACATGATCAGCACCAAAACTCCATGGGTGTTAGGATCATTACTTTGTAATCTTGATTATTGACTCTATTGCAAGTGGGAGACTGAATGAAATATGTCCTAGAGGCAATAATAAAGTTATTATTTATTTCCTTATTCATGATAAATGTTTATTATTCATGCTAGAATTGTATTAACCGGAAACTTAATACATGTGTGAATACATAGACAAAACATAGTGTCCCTAGTATGCCTCTACTTGACTAGCTCATTAATCAAAGATGGTTAAGTTTCCTAACCATAGACATGTGTTGTCATTTTATGAATGGGATCACATCATTAGGAGAATCATGTGATGGACATGACCCATCCGTTAGCTTAGCATTATGATCATTACAGTTTCATTGCTACTGCTTTCTTCATGACTTATACATGTTCCTCAGACTATGAGATTATGCAACTCCCGAATACCATAGGAACACCTTGTGTGCTATCAAACGTCACAACATAAATGGGTGATTATAAAGATGCTCTACAGGTGTCTCCAAAGGTGTTTGTTGGGTTGGCATAGATCGAGATTAGGATTTGTCACTCCGAGTCGGAGAGGTATCTCTGGGCCCTCTCGGTAATGCACATCATAATAAGCCTTGCAAGCAATGTGACTAATGAGTTAGTTATGGGATGATGTATTACAGAACGAGTAAAGAGACTTGCCGGTAACGAGATTGAACTAGCTATGAAGATACCGACGATCGAATCTCGGGCAAGTAACATACCGATGACAAAGGGAATAATGTATGTTGTCATAACGGTTTGACCGATAAAGATCTTTGTAGAATATGTAGGAGTCAATATGGGCATCCAGGTTCTGCTATTGGTTATTGGCCAGAGAGCTGTCTCGGTCATGTCTACATAGTTCTCGAACCCGTAGGGTCCGCACACTTAACGTTCATTGACGATATAGTATTATATGAGTTATATATGTTGGTGACAGAATGTTGTTCGGAGTCTCAGATGTGATCACGGACATGACGAGGTACTCTGGAGTGGTCCGACGATAAAGATTGATATATGGGATAATAGTGTTTGGTCTCCGAAAGGGTTCCATAATTCACCGGAAGGGGTTCCAGATGTTTCCCGAAATGTTTGGGTACGAGAACACTTTATTTGGCCAAAAGGAAAGCCCACAAGGTTTTTGGAAAGCGCAAAAGTAAGTTTTGCAGAGTCCAGGGGCCACACGCCAGGGTCCCTGGCGTCTGGGTCCAGACGTCGGGAACCCTGGCGTCTGGCCCTGGAGTCTGAAAAGGACTCTTGCTTTTTGGGTGAAACCCACTTTGTGGAGGTTTTTACTCCAAGTTTCGACCCCAATGCTCAACATATAAATAGAGGGGCAGGGCTAGCACCCAATACACATCAAGAAACACCAAGCCGTGTGCCGGCAACCCTGTCCCCTCTAGTTTATCCTCCATCATTAGTTTCCGTAGTGCTTAGGCGAAGCCCTGCGAAGATTGTTCGTCACTAACATCGTCACCACACCGCCGTGCTGCTGAAACTCATCTAGTACTTCGCCCGTCTTGCTGGATCAAGAAGGCGAGGACGCCATCGAGCTGAACGTGTTCAAACGCGGAGGTGCCGTACGTTCGGTACTTGATCGGGATGGATCGTGAAGGTGTACGACTACATCAACCGCGTTGATAAACGCTTCCGCTTTGCGATCTTCAAGGGTATGAAGATACACTCCCCCTCTCGTTGCTATGCATCTCCTAGATAGATCTTGTGTGATCGTAGGAATTTTTTTAAAATTGCATGCTACGTTCCCCAACAGCGTCTTTTCTTTCAAATGAGTGGAACCCTCGAAAAATCCTCCAAGCCGAATGATTTATTGCACGCTTACATTTTTCATCCTGTTATATTTATTTTGTCGTAAGTAATTGATGTTCGAAAACTTTACTAAAACCATAGAAGTCATATCGTAATAACAACGCACATAACTCTGCCACTCGGTCCTTTTTTATATTGAATATGATCACTTAATCCTGCCACCCTTATCATTTCCTTCAAGGGTTCCTACCCTTTTAGTTGGATGCCACGAAACTGTAATGTTGTTCAGAAGAAAAATACTCCATCCATGCTTTAGATTGTTCGCAAGCAAGTCCACATGAAGCTTTCGACTATACTTTGTATGAGCGTGCACTGCAATTACTATCTTCACAATATTTCTTTCAAAATAAGTTTATTGGTCATGATGTTCCTTATGCTTTAAAAACACCTTCATGTGAATATGCTATCTCTCATCAAACATGGAGTTTCTGCTCGTAATCCTCAGAGCGAAGGGATGAACGAATTCTCAAGGTCTGGTTCATTGAGGTCGGCATCACATGAAACCTTTAGCACTTCCATTCGATATTGGATGGACCTACTTATTATTCGGAGGTGAATCATAGAACACTAAAAGCTGTGGTATCTTATGGACCAAACATAGGTCACATCCCTTTACTAGAAGAGCGGTATGGTTCAGAAGAGGTACTCATAATACAAATATCGTAGTTGACCAATACAGTTCGACCGATTGAGACAGCAGGGCAGATGTGACCGATGAATTTGAAGAAGGAACTCATTTTTTACTGATTCAAACCGGTGAAATCCAGCGTTAGGTAGGATAGGCAGGTATTATAGGGATATGCTCATCCGCTGGGTGGACATGCACCTAGATGAATAATAAAATTTAAGAAGTTAGTAAAAAAATAAAAATTCTGTTTTTTTATATACATGTTTGATTGTTGTACTCTCAAGCAATAATTAGTGAAGAAGTAACATTTGATGTGCTCATGAAAAAATGATACTATGAAAAGGCTCATTTTCAAAACATTTTTAAAAAGCAGTGGATCACAGTTTTGAAGCAGCTCAGAAAATGTGCCTAAAAGTTTTTAAAAAATGTTGATTTTTTTACACAAATACATATGCATGTGCTCTAAATATATTTTAGTTTCTGTTCAATAATACGTCGTGTTAAAAATGCTGAAAATCAACAAAACAAAAGCCCTTTTTTCGCACGCATTATCTTTTTTTGTATACACATACAAACACATATATTGATGAAATTTTGTTAGTATAAGCTATACTACACTTCCATATATGCATGTACACATTTTTTGAAGTTTCACGGCATAAAAAAATTGAACTTAAAAAAGGGGGGATTCATAGTGCCCTTGCTCCAAATGAACTTTTCTATCTCCCAAGGGCATATATGCTATACAAGAAAATGGTGCATATGTTGCATCAATTGCGGGGAGGGAAATCATGTCATTTTTTCCTCTCTCGCAAGGTGGTTAGGAGAAAGCATTTCTCCCCTCGATCTTCTCTGGCGAGTCCTCTCTGCCTACCGTTCATGCGGCCGGTGGGATAGAGGGGAGTTCTGGCGCCTTGGCTCCAGCTAGTAGATAGGTAGGGTTTTAGTGCTCGCAAGGGCAGGACTCGAACGGATGGCAACGCTTCTTCTTCAAGTCAGTTTTTGGGGATTCGATCCTCGTCAAGTTTTTTGTCGGGCGGATTAGACGGAGATCCGTCGTAGATTCCCGTCAACTCCTCGGGCGGCGAAGCTATGGTTTCTCGTTGTGTATACGTGACAGTGAGATTTGGTGTTAGCTTCTTTAAGTCGATTCAAGTATTCAACGCCGATGACTGATGTTTCGGGGCGCTTGTTCTTGGGGCACATGCACAAAGACTTCCCGCTATCATCGATAATGGCAGGCCGGCTCCGGTATGAAAACGGTGCGTCGACGGCTCGTTCTAACGACATTTGGAGGTGTATGAACCTCGATGCAATTTTTATTATGTTTGAGGCGCTATGCATTTTTGGTGAATCTCTGTGATAGATCTGATCCTTTAATAGAAAATGTGCATATACGAAGTTAGTGCAGCACAGAATAAACCATGCTGCCGGCAGCGCCCAGATTGTCAGCCACGCCCACTCCTCTCACGCAAGATCCTCGCGTCCGCTCATAGTTCCCTTCCAAAAACGAATTCTAATAGCAGTATATTTTCAGCAAAAGAAATCCAAGATTTTATAGTATAAAAGATCTTAACCGAGAGGAGATCTCTTTCTTAATCGAAAGAAAGTGCGGGTGGTCCTCCGCTCGTCAAAAGTGATGGCGGGGTTTGAAGGAGAGATGGCGCGGAGGCGACGTGGAGCACGGGCAACGGTCGCGCTGGCGCCGAGCGTACAGGTGGAGCTTTCCCGGGGTGGGTGCGCGCGCGCGAGTGCGCCAAGTCGACGGGTGCGGCGTGACGGTCGCGGGTAGTAGCTGGGATTTTTCAACCGCTCACTACTTGCACGGCAGCAACAGCGCATAGGGAGGCATAAACAAAGCTAGCCCATCGCGTCGCCCCGGCGAACCCGGAGGCGGTGCGCGTGCCCGCCGCGCCGCCCGGCCGGGAGGCGCGGGTTCGGCCGCGTGAACCGGCCCGACGCCGTGCGTTCGCGTGGACCACAGGCGCCCAGGCGAAGCTAGCTACTCGCCAGTAGCGCACGAACGAGGCAAGCGACGGAGCGAACGTGCGGCCGGCAGACCACCCCTAGACGTGCCGGTAACTCCAGCATCGTACTAGCTCGAGCTCACGGTCATCCATGGTCGCGTTCCGCTTTTACCAAGTGGAAAGAGAGGAATAAATACTGCAAAAATCGCCCCTCTCCGTACACCTGGGCTAGCTAGCTAGCTGAAGCGCATGGGGTTCGTTCGTTCGCTTCATACTGTACGAGATTCCAGCTCCGGACCAAACTTCTCGACGAATGCCATACATGGGCGCGGCTGGACCAACCTTTCGAGGTTCCGATAGATACGTAATGGGGGAAAACGGATGGACACCGGAACAGCCCATGAAAACGAACCGAATGGAATAAATGGCCTGCTACATTTGTGGCGCAAGTGTCAGCGTCACTCCCTTGCCTTATGCAACCGGACAAGCATGCATTGGGAATTTTCTTCAAGTTTTTTCCTGCTACGAATTGACCCGTCCGTAAAGCAACGACAGGGACCTGCCTGTAGAGACCCCATTTTAGGCCGCGTTTGAGGTCGCCATGTGTATGTGGAAGCTCCGGGAAGTCACTCTACTCTGTTAGGCGTAATTTTGCTGGTTTAGCAACCCTTAGATGGCTTGCGCGCCTCTCCAAGGAGGTTTTTGCGGCATGTTTTCGCTGCCTAACATGATTGGTTGGTTGCTAAGCCAGCACTGTGCCGACTACTTATACAGAAGCTAACGGGACGTCCTTTCGTGGCCTGGATCGGATTCCGTTGTGCAACCATTTTCCGCAGTGATGGCAGACGTATGCGTGTTAGCACTAACATGCTTGTTGTTGTGTGCTTTGGGTGATCATCATGGCCACCCCGAAAAAAAAGGTAATCATCATGGCCAGAAAAATGCTCAGCGGCTTCTCGATTCGTTAAAGAGATCGTGTACATAGTGCTGGGAACAAACAGAATGCAGAGACGCTGAGAGAGACACATATTTTTTTTTTGAAAAAACTAACAGTTTGTCTAATTCACATCTACATGTTTTCTAAGGATGTCATATCTAACCTCCCACAAATAACACAGCAATAAGGAACAAAAAAATAACCGAGACAAAAAAAGTAGAACATAAACATAGTGGACATCAGGTTAGATGTGACATAATTATGTCACATCTAGATGTGTCCTAAACTGACCCAAAAACTAACGCTCACACATGTGGCATCTTGCAGATCGCCCACACGTCTCCATCATCACTCATTTTGCCACGTATGAACAAATGACATCAGCAAGAATCTTTTTGATGTTTTGGCTTAAAATGTTTTATCTCCTAATTAAAAAATTGAATTAAAAATCTGTTTTCACCATTAAATCCATCTCGACGAGATCTTCAACACTAGACCCATGTTGATATATTTCAACGAAATTTTTTGCACAAAAATTGTCATGATGTTTACACTGTAGTTGCCATAGTGCTTAAACTAAAGTTGCCATGTGGCAATTTTAGTTTGTAGAGCATGACAATTTTAGTTTTTTAATGATGGGAATTCCAATAACTTGACCATGAAAATTATTATTTTTATGAACCATGGCAATTTTAAGTGTATGTATCATGGCAATTTTAGTTTATGGTTCATAGCAAGTCTACTTTCTTAATTCCTCCTTTTGTAATATGTCAAAATTTACTTTTAAATATAGAAAAAAATAGCTGAAACATATCATGGTAACTTCAGTGTAAACATCATGATAATTCATATGCAATAGACATGACAATATTTAACAAAAATAATTGTTGAAATATATTGATATGAGATCTAGTTTCGAAGATCTCATCGCGAGGGATTTAATGATGAAAACAGATCTTCAATTGGACTTTTCATTTAAGAGATAAAACATTTTTAAAACTAAAAATTCAAAAAGATTCTCACATGTATGCATGCGGTGACGTGGTGCAGTCTGTGTATTATAGGGCATGTGGGCGGGTTTGACTCTCACCATACATGTGAACGTTACCGTTGTCCTATTTTTTTTGGCCGAAAAAAATGACAGAAAGATGAAAGAGCACATTTATTCATTCAGGTTTGCTATTTCACATCGTAGTTGTGAAATAGTTACCTCACTTTTTTTTTGAGGTTTAAGTTACCTCACATGTAGTTTGTGCACCACACGGTTAGAGGATGATATTTCCGTGCAAATTATTTGATTAGGCTGTCCTTGGGCATCCGCTCGCTTTGTCTCGCCCAGGGGAGCGTTTTTGGGCTTTTGTTTTTTCGTTTGTCCTGGGCCACACTTTTGGAACAGTTTTCCATGTGGGTTGCACATGTGTGGAACTGGAAGAGATGCATCCGTTCGTTTCTGCACAAAAAATCGCGTGAGCCATCCATCATTCCGTTTCCCATTCTCTCTTCTCACTCTCATTTCCCTTTTACTATACCCAAATGAATTTATTTTATTTGTTTTAAATCCATAAATCTTTTTAGATTCATTAAATTTTAATTTTAATTTTTCTAGTTTCCATTTCTATTTTTTCCTTTTCCATCTTTATTAATTTGTTTTAAATCGAGGGACTTTATTTAACTGATTTGCTAATTCTCATCTAGATGACATTTGACAATGTCTTTTATAAGTTTGTGACGGTTTGATCCCTTTCCTTGAAATGTTGTACAAATCTTGATCGTGGGGCGTCCGGTGTCCACTTGTCAGCCCATTCGCGAATGCGTCTTTTGTTGAGCCGTTTTCACGTCATGACCTAGGGTCCATTTCGATTTTGTTTAT
>NC_041385.1:556541777-556679862 GCF_002162155.2 Triticum dicoccoides
CATGTTTCAGATGTTTTTTATTTCTATTTTCTATTTTCGTCTCCTTTTCCTTGTTTCATCTTTATTTATTTGTTTTAAATTCATAACTTTTTCATTCTACCATGTGTTCGCTTTAAATGTCATGTAAAACTTGATCACGGGCTATTTTGTCGCGCGCGACCCATGTCGCGTTGTGCCTTTGCTGTCTGCTTGTGGGTTGTTCGTTCATGCGTCTTTTGTTGGGCCGTTTACGCAATGCGATCTGGGGTCTCATTTCGGATTGATTTTGCTAATTCTCATCTAGATGAGAGTTAAAAATGTCTCATCTAACTCATATACCCTCGACTCGCAACTGGGGTCCATTATTTTTTTATCCCCGTTGCAAGTATACCATCGACTCGCAACTTGGCCCCGACCTTTTTTGTCCCAATTGCAAGTCCACTCTCGACTCGCAAGTAGGACCCGACTTTTTCTGTCCCAGTTGCAAGTCCACGCTTGACTAGCAACTTGGGCCCGACCTTTCTTTCTTCCAGTTGCAAGTCCATCCTCGACTCACAATTGAGGACCGTACTTTTTTCCCAGTTGCAATCCCATCCTCGACTCACAACTAGGCCCCGACATTTTTTTGTCCTAGTTGCAAGTCCACCCTCAACGCACAACTAGGGCCCGACCTTTTTTCTCATAGTTGCAAAGTCCACCCTCGGCTCGCAACTAGGACCCAACCTTTTTTTTTGAGTTGGAAGAAACGCCATTGACTTGCAACTGGGGCATGCCCTTATTTGTCCCAGTTGCAAGTCCACCCTTGACTCGCAATTGAGGCTCAACTGTTTTTGTCCGAGTTGCAAGTCCATCCTCAACTCATAATTGGGGTCCGTCCTTTTTTGTCGCAGTTACAAGTCTACTCTTGACTCGCAATTAGGACCCAAACTTGTTTGTCAGAGTAGCAAGTCCGCTCTCGACTCACAACGGGGGCCCAAGCTTTTTTAATCCCAACTACAAGTCCAACCTCAACTTGCAACTGAGGCCCGGCCTTTTTATCATTTTTTCTTCACAAGTTCCCCTCTCCTTTTAATTTTTCTATTTTTCAAAAGTGGATCTCATTTTTTCTCATTTTTATTTTCTTTTCAATTTTCTGAATCTTTTTCTATTTTTTTGTAAATTCACAACTTACAAAACATGTTCCAAAATTCATAATTTTTTTGATTTTCCAAAATTGTTCATGTTTATCAAAAAAATAGAAAATTTAAAATATGTTCATGTTTTTTTAAAAAATTTCGCAAGTTAAAAAATGTAGGTGTTTTTTGAAACAAGTTCAAATGTTTTATACACTGTTCACATTCCAAAAATTGTTTGCAAATTTCTTAAAATGTTCATCTTTTTGAAAAAATCTGCACATTTTTCTAAAAATGTCCATGTTTCCAGAAAATATTTAGAAGTTTGTAAAAATATTATTCTCATTTTGACAATTTCAAAATTTGTTCATCTCAATAAAAAATCACAATTTCAAGAAATGTTCTCATTTTGACAAAAATATTACATAAATACAATATAATATTTTTTGCGATGGTGCGTGTCTCGCTTGAAGCAGCGACGCCCAATCGACGTTGCCAAATGCACAATAATATTTTCTAAGTGTGCTTATTTTGTGTCTTCTTTTGTAAGTAATAAAAGGTAAGACAGGCGTAGTATCTTGTTATGTATAGTCACTAGTACTAGTAGCGAGTAGTACTCCCACCAAAAAAGTAACAAAGTCAATGGGATTACACCAGTGAGTGTATCCTAAGCTCAAAAAGAAAATGTGCGTGCAGCGCAATATGGAGCAAGCGGCGGGTGGGCTGGCTTTACGAAAGAGGGGAGGACGCGGTAGTGGGCCTCATCAGGACACGTGGCTGACCCGTGCTTTTTATCAGCTGGAGGAAAGGAAGTCTTTTCCGACAAACTAACAGGCCCAACACACACAAAAAAATGCTGAAATCTAAGATGGGCTCTAGGCCCATATTGCAATTTCTGAAAAATCTCTAAGGGCCCATGTGGGTTATATGGCACTAGGTGTGGTGGAAAGTTTAGTCCCACCCCGGAAGTGGAAGGAGAGTTGGAGTGGTTTATAAGGGTTTCTCTTCTACATGCTATTGGAGCTTGAGAAGAGAAGAGGCCCTCGCGCACTCCTCCTCCGCCGGCGCGGCGCGGGTTGCGGGATTGAGCCGAGCTCACACCTACGCGCTTATTTTGTCTCCGAAACCACGCCCTTCTGGTTCCTGTACGGGGTGAGGGGCGAATAGGTTTTTGGGCAGCGATTACGCAACTGCTCGCTTCCGATCGTCTACTTCCTCTACGTTCGCGTCGCCTTCGTCATCACCATGTCCACCGACGCCGATCGTGCCGCCGCCGAGAAAGCTGAAGCCGACAAGAAGGTCGCCGAGGACGCCGCTGCTGCCACCAAAGCCGTGGCCTACTGGAGGGTATAACTCGTTTATCCCGCTCCTGATTATTTTCATATTAGCAGTACTAGCAGTATGTGTAGATTTGTCTACTGTTTGCTTAGTACGTGCATGTTTAGATCAGAGTCAGTACGTCATCAACTTAGTCAATGCCATGCTAGTGATTTACTCATGGATTAATTTAATCGAGAAATTGCCTATTTACTCAACAATCCAAAAACCTATTATGTGTAGGAATTTCTCGGCAAGTGGCTTTGCCGCTGCACTGAAACCGGATAAGTTTACCGGTACATACTTCAAGCGTTGGCAGACTAAGACCACGTTATGGCTCACGGCTATGAACGTGTTCTGGGTCACCGGTGTCTCCACGGGAACGATTGCTCCTGAACAGGAGAAGGCGTTCAAGGAGGCTACAGTTGTGTTTCTCGGAGCAGTTCTTAGCGTGATCGGAGATAAACTGGTCGACGCATATTTACATGTGCATGTCGCCAAGGACTTGTGGGAGGCGCTCGAATCTAAATTCGGGGCCGCCGATGCAGGGAGCGAGATGTATATTATAGAGCAGTTCCACGATTACAAGATGGTTGAAAACCGTCCTGTATTGGAGCAGGCTCATGAGATAATATGCATTGTTAAGGAACTTGAGCTTCTCAAGTGCGAGTTACCGGGCAAGTTTGTCGCGGGCTGCATAATCGCTAAGCTCCCTAATTCCTGGAGGAACTTTGCCACCACTCTGAAACATCAGAGGCGTGAATTCTCTGTGGAGGATGTCATTGGCCATCTGAGTGTTGAGCAGAATTCGAGGGCAAAAGACTCGCACGGAAAAGGGGCCGAAGGGACTTCTGTTGCCAACATGGTGAACCAGAAGAACTTCAACTCCCACAAGCCCAAGGGAAAGAACGGTGTCCAACACAATACCGACTTTAAGAAGAAGGGTAAGAAGACCTTCAAGAAGAACAAGAAGGACGAGGGCTGCTTTACTTGTGGTTCGGTTGAACATTGGGCCAACAAGTGCCCAAACAAGTACAAGAAGTCAGGACAGGACTCCAAGTCTATCAACATGATTGTGGGCAACAATGAGAATGGTGCATCTGGGTACGGTAATTTATTTACTGTTTTTTCAGTGTTTCAACCCAACGATTGGTGGGTGGACACAGGTGCAGGTGTTCATGTGTGTGCTGACATTTCATTGTTCACTTCTTACCAGGTCACAGGTCACGGGTCCGTATTGATGGGGAATGGCGCGAGTGCTTCTGTTCATGGTGTTGGCACGGTCGATCTGAAGTTTACTTCGGGAAGGATCGTGCAGCTGAAGAACGTGCAGCATGTCCCCGCCATCAAGAAGAACCTCGTTAGTGGCTCCCTTCTATGTAGAGAAGGGTTTAAGTTGGTTTTCGAGTCTAATAAATTAGTTGTTACAAAATATGGACTCTTTGTTGGAAAAGGTTATGAGAGCGGAGGGATGTTCCGCCTTTCCCTCGCAAATTTTTGTAATAAAGTCGTGAACCATATTCATTCGAATGTTAATGAATCTGAAGTTTGGCATTCACGTCTTTGTCACATTAGTTTTGGTGTTATGACGCGGCTAGCCAAGTTGGATTTAATCCCGAGTTTCACTTTAGCCAAAGGTTCTAAGTGCCTTTCATGTGTGCAAGCTAAGCAACCTCGCAAGCCTCATAAGGCCGCGGAGGAGAGACACCTGGCACCATTAGAACTCATACATTCTGATCTTTGTGAGATGAATGGTGTGTTGACTAAAGGTGGAAAGAGATACTTCATGACATTGATAGATGATTCCACTAGATATTGCTATGTGTATCTGTTAAATACTAAAGATGAGGCTCTACACTACTTTAAAATCTATAAGGCAGAAGTTGAAAATCAACTTGAAAAGAAAATTAAACGAGTCCGTTCAGATCGTGGTGGAGAGTACTTCTCGAGTGAGTTTGATTCCTTCTGTGCGGAACACGGCATTATTCATGAGAGGACGCCTCCCTATTCACCCCAGTCAAACGGGGTTGCCGAGCGGAAAAACCGTACTCTAACTGATTTGGTTAACGCCATGTTAGATACATCGGGTTTATCCAAGGCATGGTGGGGGGAGGCTATATTGACGGCATGTCATGTCCTGAATAAAGTTCCGACAAAGGATAGTGAGATCACTCCCTATGAGAAATGGGCAAAGAGAAGGACGACACTCTCGTACTTGCGCACTTGGGGCTGTTTGGCGAAAGTCAACGTGCCGATCCCCAAAAAGCGTAAGCTTGGACATAAGACCGTGGACTGCATTAATTTGGGCTACGCTAAGAACAGCGTTGGCTATAGATTTCTAGTAGTGAAATCAGAGGTACCTGACCAGAAGATCGGTACAATTATGGAGTCTAAGGATGCTACATTCTTTGAGGATATTTTTCCTATGAGAGATATGCAAAGCACTTCTAGACAGGAATCTGAGGAGACTCCTGAACCAACCATCCCTATGGAATATTATGAACAAACACATGATGAAAATCCCGAGGAGGATGACAAGGAAACCCTTGGTAGGGGCAAGAGACAAAGGACTGCAAAGACCTTTGGTGATGATTTCTTCGTGTACCTCGTGGATGATGCTCCCACTTCTATTTCAGAAGCGTATGCCTCTCCAGAAGCTGACTACTGGAAGGATGCGGTCCGTAGCGAGATGGATTCCATCATGGCTAACGGGACATGGGAGATCACTGACCGTCCCTATGGTTGCAAACCACTGGGATGTAAGTGGGTGTTCAAAAAGAAGCTTAGGCCCGATGGTACGATTGAAAAGTACAAGGCTAGACTTGTGGCCAAGGGCTATGACCAGCAAGAAGAGGAAGATTTCTTTGATACTTATTCACCTGTGGCTAGACTGACCACCATTCGAGTATTACTCTCGTTGGCGGCCTCACATGGTCTTCTCGTCCATCAGATGGATGTTAAGACGGCTTTTCTAAATGGAGAGCTAAAGGAGGAAATCTACATGCAACAGCCTGATGGCTTTGTGATAGATGGTCAGGAAAGAAAGGTGTGTAGGTTGATAAAATCTTTATATGGCCTGAAACAAGCACCTAAGCAATGGCATGATAAGTTTAATACAACTCTGACATCTGTTGGTTTCGTTGTTAATGAGGCTGACAAATGTGTATACTATCGCCATGGTGGGGGCGAAGGAGTTATACTGTGCTTGTATGTTGATGACATACTGATATTCGGAACAAACCTCAAAGTCATTGAGGAGGTCAAATCGTTTCTATCTCAGAACTTTGAGATGAAAGACCTTGGTGTGGCTGATGTTATCTTGAACATCAAGCTACTGAGAGATAATGAGGGTGGGATCACACTTCTGCAATCCCATTACGTTGAGAAGGTGTTGAGTCGTTTTGGATATTCGGACTGCACACCATCTCAAACACCATATGATCCTAGCGTATTGATTCGAAAGTCCAAAGGCATGGCTAAAGATCAATTGAGATACTCTCAAATCATTGGTTCACTGATGTACCTAGCGAGCGCAACAAGGCCTGACATCGCGTTTGCTGTGAGCAAACTGAGCCGGTTTGTTTCCAAACCGGGTGATGTACATTGGCATGCTGTTGAGAGAGTTATGCGCTATCTGAAAGGTACTATGAACTATGGACTTCACTATACCGGATACCCGTCGGTACTTGAAGGGTATAGTGATGCGAATTGGATCTCTGATGCTGATGAGATGAAGGCCACAACTGGGTATATGTTTACTCTTGGAGGTGGCGCTGTTTCCTGGAAGTCTTGCAAGCAAACGATCTTAACGAGATCGACAATGGAAGCAGAATTAACGGCATTAGACACATCTGGTGTTGAAGCGAGATGGCTTCCAGATCTTTTGATGGACTTGCCATTGGTTGATAAACCGGTTCCGGCTATCCTTATGAACTGTGACAATCAGACTGTCATCACCAAGGTGAAGAGTTCAAAGGACAACATGAAGTCCACCAAACACATAAGAATGAGATTAAAAGCTGTCAGAAAATTAAGAAACTCCGGAGTGATAGCGCTGGACTATGTCCATACGGCTAAGAATCTGGCAGATCCCTTTACAAAAGGGCTATCACGTGTTGTGATAGATAATGCATCGAGGGAGATGGGTATGAGACCCACATGAGTTGCCATGGTGGTAACCCAACCTATATGATCGGAGATCCCGTGAACTAGGACCTGGGAAAACAAGCCAGTGGTGAACTGAGGAGAGTAACTATACTAACCCACTCCGTTGGAGATGCAATACTCTCGATACTGTATGGTAGGATGACTACGGTCTCAATGTGTTCCAAAGCTCATAAAAGCAAGATGCTATCCTACAGAGCGATCTTTGGAGGAACACACCTATATGAGCCCGACTGCTGGTCACAGTCTATGAGATTGGGGTGATCTCTAGTAAGCTCATGAATAGGCCAGGAGTGTGACTTATATGCTCCACCCGAGGGGTCAGCCTTCGGCAGCCTAGTACTAGTAAGACATGTAGTGAAACTTCTTTACGCCAAACTGACAATTCAAGGCATAGTCCATTGTTCAGTTGTGAAGGAGTGTAGCCACTTGTTCTAGGTGAAGTTCAACCTTAACAGGTCTTTACTGAAACACTGGTATATCGAAACAGCAATTGGAACAGAGGACACAATGGGCCCTCGAGATCTGGTGGGGGATTGCTGAAATCTGAGATGGGCTCTAGGCCCATATTGCAATTTCTGAAAAATCTCTAAGGGCCCATGTGGGTTATATGGCACTAGGTGTGGTGGGAAGTTTAGTCCCACCCCGGAAGTGGAAGGGGAGTTGGAGTGGTTTATAAGGGTTTCTCTTCTACATGCTATTGGAGCTTGAGAAGAGAAGAGGCCCTCGCGCACTCCTCCTCCGCCGCCCGCCTCGCCACGCCACGCCTCGTCACGACGCGCCGCGGGTTGCGGGATTGAGCCGAGCCGAGCTCACACCTACGCGCTTATTTTTGCCAGTCACTAACGGAGAGTTTTCTGACAGCTGGGCCACGATCTGAGACGTCGGATCGTGGGCTGTCACGGACTCGGACGTGGGTCGAGCCCACGTCTCTCCACGCGGCTGCGCCTATAAGTATGCGGCGTCTCCTAACCCTAGCCGCCACGAACAGATCACATCTGCTCACGCGCACGCCCACCGTCGTTCCTTTGCTGCTGCTGCCGCCGGTGACTCCATCCCGTCCGCCACGTACACGGTCGACGGGAGAGCAGGTCTCCGAAACCACGCCCTTCTGGTTCCTGTACGGGGTGAGGGGCGAATAGGTTTTTGGGCAGCGATTACGCGACTGCTCGCTTCCGATCGTCTACTTCCTCTACGTCCGCGTCGCCTTCGTCATCACCATGTCCACCGACGCCGACCGTGCCGCCGCCGAGAAAGCTGAAGCCGACAAGAAGGTCGCCGAGGACGCCGCTGCTGCCACCAAAGCCGCGGCCTCTGCGTGGCCTACTGGAGGGTATAGCTCGTCTATCCCGCTCCTGATTATTTTCATATTAGCAGTACTAGCAGTATGTGTAGATTTGTCTACTGTTTGCTTAGTACGTGCATGTTTAGATCAGAGTCAGTACGTCATCAACTTAGTCAATGCCATGCTAGTGATTTACTCATGGATTAATTTAATCGAGAAATTGCCTATTTACTTAACAATCCAAAAACCTATTATGTGTAGGAATTTCTCGGCAAGTGGCTTATGGAATATTATGAGGAGACTCCTGAACCTGCCATCCTTATGGAATATTATGAACAAACACATGATGAAAATCCCGAGGAGGATGACGAGGAAACCCTTGGTAGGGGCAAGAGACAAAGGACTGCAAAGACCTTTGGTGATGATTTCTTCGTGTACCTCGTGGATGATACTCCCACTTCTATTTCAGAAGCGTATGCCTCTCCAGAAGCTGACTACTGGAAGGATGCGGTCCATAGCGAGATGGATTCCATCATGGCTAACGGGACATGGGAGATCACTGACCGTCCCTATGGTTGCAAACCACTGGGATGTAAGTGGGTGTTCAAAAAGAAGCTTAGGCCCGATGGTACGATTGAAAAGTACAAGGCTAGGCTTGTGGCCAAGGGCTATGACCAGCAAGAAGAGGAAGATTTCTTTGATACTTATTCACCTGTGGCTAGACTGACCACCATTCGAGTATTACTCTCGCTGGCGGCCTCACATGGTCTTCTCGTCCATCAGATGGATGTTAAGACGGCTTTTCTAAATGGAGAGCTAAAGGAGGAAATCTACATGCAACAGCCTGATGGCTTTGTGATAGATGGTCAGGAAAGAAAGGTGTGTAGGTTGATAAAATCTTTATATGGCCTGAAACAAGCACCTAAGCAATGGCATGATAAGTTTAATACAACTCTGACATCTGTTGGTTTCGTTGTTAATGAGGCTGACAAATGTGTATACTATCGCCATGGTGGGGGCGAAGGAGTTATACTGTGCTTGTATGTTGATGACATACTGATATTCGGAACAAACCTCAAAGTCATTGAGGAGGTCAAATCGTTTCTATCTCAGAACTTTGAGATGAAAGACCTTGGTGTGGCTGATGTTATCTTGAACATCAAGCTACTGAGAGATAATGAGGGTGGGATCACACTTCTGCAATCCCATTACGTTGAGAATGTGTTGAGTCGTTTTGGATATTCGGACTGCACACCATCTCAAACACCATATGATCCTAGCGTATTGATTCGAAAGTCCAAAGGCATGGCTAAAGATCAATTGAGATACTCTCAAATCATTGGTTCACTGATGTACCTAGCGAGCGCAACGAGGCCTGACATCGCGTTTGCTGTGAGCAAACTGAGCCGGTTTGTTTCCAAACCGGGTGATGTACATTGGCATGCTGTTGAGAGAGTTATGCGCTATCTGAAAGGTACTATGAACTATGGACTTCACTATACCGGATACCCGTCGGTACTTGAAGGGTATAGTGATGCGAATTGGATCTCTGATGCTGATGAGATGAAGGCCACAACTGGGTATATGTTTACTCTTGGAGGTGGCGCTGTTTCCTGGAAGTCTTGCAAGCAAACGATCTTAACGAGATCGACAATGGAAGCAGAATTAACGACATTAGACACATCTGGTGTTGAAGCGAGATGGCTTCGAGATCTTTTGATGGACTTGCCATTGGTTGATAAACCGGTTCCGGCTATCCTTATGAACTGTGACAATCAGACTGTCATCACCAAGGTGAAGAGTTCAAAGGACAACATGAAGTCCACCAAACACATAAGAATGAGATTAAAAGCTGTCAGAAAATTAAGAAACTCCGGAGTGATAGCGTTGGACTATGTCCATACGGCTAAGAATCTGGCAGATCCCTTTACAAAAGGGCTATCACGTGTTGTGATAGATAATGCATCGAGGGAGATGGGTATGAGACCCACATGAGTTGCCATGGTGGTAACCCAACCTATATGATCGGAGATCCCGTGAACTAGGACCTGGGAAAACAAGCCAGTGGTGAACTGAGGAGAGTAACTATACTAACCCACTCCGTTGGAGATGCAATACTCTCGATACTGTATGGTAGGATGACTACGGTCTCAATGTGTTCCAAAGCTTATAAAAGCAAGATGCTATCTTACAGAGCGATCTTTGGAGGAACACACCTATATGAGCCCGACTGCTGGTCACAGTCTATGAGATTGGGGTGATCTCTAGTAAGCTCATGAATAGGCCAGGAGCGTGACTTATATGCTCCACCCGAGGGGTCAGCCTTCGGCAGCCTAGTACTAGTAAGACATGTAGTGAAACTTCTTTACGCCAAACTGACAATTCAAGGCATAGTCCATTGTTCAGTTGTGAAGGAGTGTAGCCACTTGTTCTAGGTGAAGTTCAACCTTAACAGGTCTTTACTGAAACACTGGTATATCGAAACGACAATTGGAACAGAGGACACAATGGGCCCTCGAGATCTGGTGGGGGATTGCTGAAATCTAAGATGGGCTCTAGGCCCATATTGCAATTTCTGAAAAATCTCTAAGGGCCCATGTGGGTTATATGGCACTAGGTGTGGTGGGAAGTTTAGTCCCACCCCGGAAGTGGAAGGAGAGTTGGAGTGGTTTATAGGGGTTTCTCTTCTACATGCTATTGGAGCTTGAGAAGAGAAGAGGCCCTCGCGCACTCCTCCTCCGCCACCCGCCTCGCCACGCCACGCCTCGTCACGACGCGCCGCGGGTTGCGGGATTGAGCCGAGCCGAGCTCACACCTACGCGCTTATTTTTGCCAGTCACTAACGGAGAGTTTTCTGACAGCTGGGCCACGATCTGAGACGTCGGATCGTGGGCTGTCACGGACTCGGACGTGGGTCGAGCCCACGTCTCTCCACGCGGCTGCGCCTATAAGTATGCGGTGTCTCCTAACCCTAGCCGCCACGAACAGATCACATCTGCTCACGCGCACGCCCACCGTCGTTCCTTTGCTGCTGCTGCCGCCGGTGACTCCATCCCGTCCGCCACGTACACGGTTGACGGGAGAGCAGGTCTCCGAAACCACGCCCTTCTGGTTCCTGTACGGGGTGAGGGGCGAATAGGTTTTTGGACAGCGATTACGCGACTGCTCGCTTCCGATCGTCTACTTCCTCTACGTTCGCGTCGCCTTCGTCATCACCATGTCCACCGACGCCGATCGTGCCGCCGCCGAGAAAGCTGAAGCCGACAAGAAGGTCGCCGAGGACGCCGCTGCTGCCACCAAAGCCGCGGCCTCTGCGTGGCCTACTGGAGGGTATAACTCGTTTATCCCGCTCCTGATTATTTTCATATTAGCAGTACTAGCAGTATGTGTAGATTTGTCTACTGTTTACTTAGTACGTGCATGTTTAGATCAGAGTCAGTACGTCATCAACTTAGTCAATGCCATGCTAGTGATTTACTCATGGATTAATTTAATCGAGAAATTGCCTATTTACTCAACAAAAAAGACCACAAGCAATGTTGTTGTCATACTTAGACGTGAGGTATTATCTCACATCTAGATGAGATACAGTCGCACCCTTATTCATTTGATTTTTTTTGGATAGACGAAGTGTTCATTATTCTCCCCCTCTGCCTCAACGCATGCTCAGAAAGGTTGCACAACGAACCAAATACCGAGACACTCGACTAGAGAGAAAATAGGGACTGGCTAGCGGCCAGTCGACTGAAGAAAAAATTTGGGTCAGCCCACTGACCATAAATTGTTTGAGTCGATATAAGCTAATGGAATCACTGGTAGGCGAACCATGAAATATTGGAGGTTGGCCGGTGCAAAATGCATAGGCCTTCTAGGATTCACAACTTTCATAGGCTTGTTGTATAAATCTTGGTTTTCATTTTCTCTATCATAATTTTGACCCATGTACATCACTCTAATATGCTTATCAGCTTATAATATGAATGCCAGTACTTGCTAGTTTGCCCTTTTTTGTTTGAACAATATTTTTCCTAATTTACAACTAGATGTTTTCCAATCAATCAATAGTTCACTTGAGGTAGCCTCGCGTATTCTCGATGAGTAGCAGGTTAGGCGGCTAGCTACCTGCATGCGTGATAAGCTCTTGCTCCCTAGCCCTCGCTGCGGGCCACTCCGGCCGTGGCGGCCGCCAAGCCCTACCTCGACCACTCCGGCCACGACAGCCACCCAACGACGCATCGCCTCCGCTCGTCATTGAATTTGATCCATCACCCACCCGTGCAGCATGGCACTTGCGGATCTCAACTTCGACAAGGTCAAGACTTCGCAACTGATGTTTGGAAAAAGTGGGGAGTTTTGATCAATTATGAGGAATGTAAGGATCTAGATGAATTCCTCCTAGTTCCGGATTTCACTAGATCACAGACCAGGCGTGAGTGAGCACTAGCCTTCTTGCCTGCTTTGGAGGAAGAGCTTCTCTTTTGAAGGTTAAGTTGCTATAGAATTGGCCATTCAAGTTTTCAGTATCATCGAAGGAAGTGGGTTTTTCTAATATCAAAGAAGGTAACATTTCTTTGCCATTGCTCAGTGTCAATTTCCTTCTCTGGGGCAGTGGTGGCCCAAATTATTGTTGGGAATTAGATCCATATCTTCAAGAGAAGGAGTATGAATGGACGCACGTGTTCAACAGACATCCTAGAAAATGCTATCTCAATGCACTTAGATCTCCTGGCATCTACTTGGATCAATCTGGTTCTTTGGCTAGATCCAATCCAGCACATTCGCGCAATTCAAATCAGACGACATTTGTGGATCGCTATGGCAATCAAAACCATAATTCGTAGGGCCAGGCAGTTACTACCGCGAGGGCGGGATCATAACAATTTCAAAACTAGTCCGAGGACCCTTTATGTGTTCATTGTTTGCTCACGGGCCACTTTAGGCCCAATTGCACCAATCGGATTGAATGTCGGTCATGCAAAGGACGGGGACACATAGCGCGAGACTGCTATTTGTTGGCCCAACCGGCCCAGCCCGGCTACTCCTGTTAGGACACTCCATGCCCAAACCCGTCGCTCTTCATTCCGTGGAAGGATTCCACTGTTCCCGCGATTGAGATGGCAAGGACTGTCAATCAGTCGACCAGTCAGATTATTGCCACTTATTACTTCCCGCCTCTTACCTAGGTTGGTAGCCTCCATTACACCACCGCTGAAATTTATGTCGCTCATTGCTTGCTCTCTGCCACCACCAAACCCTTACCTCGGCAACAAAGCCCATCGGAAGCCCTCATCTCATCCTCTGCTATGGCTACAGCGACATCCCCCCTTTGATCGTACACCATTTCTTCTACCTAATCATCAAAGCATTGTGGTGGATGTGAGACTAGCTAGGGTTCGTGTGGTGACTGCGGTCAATGTAGGAGCTGGTGACCCTGATAATGCAAAGGATGATGAACATGAGCAACTTCCTGGATGGGGCATTGGGCAATGCCCCAGGTTAATCCTAATATTGATCTGGAGCTCCATTAGGGAAAATTTCTGGAACTTAATGATCTCATGGCTCCTATGGAAGAGGAGGAACAACAAGTTAAAGTAACAAATAATGATAACAATAGCTTGACCATGCCACTTGGGAGTTTTGATAGTAATAACACTACATCGTTTGCTAATGGCCCTTTGGTGCCACTCCAGCTAGTACTGCCAGATTTAAATGAGTTTGTTGGGTTTAATGTACAAGGCCCAATTCCATTAGAGGCCAGCATCAACCTGTCCTCCTGTTCACATGGAGGCCCAACAACAACCTGCTATTGATGTTGCTATCCATGGTCCACCTATCACTATGAAGCCCATTATTGATATCAGTTTAGATGCTCTTCACTAGCACACATATATCCCAATCAGAAGCACTATAGAGGATCCTATGCAAATGGAATTATTAGGTAATGCACAAAAATGATACTCCCTCTGTCCAAAAATACTTGTCATCAAAATGAATAAAAAAAGATGTATCTAAAACTAAAATACGTCTAGATACATCCTCTTTTATCCATTTTGACGACAAGTATTTCCGGACGGAGGGAGTAGACTATAAGGGCAAAGCAAGTAACTTTCCAAACAATTTAGATTTAAACACTATTACTCGGCAAGTGGGTGCTTCTAGAGATATGATGGTAGAGCAGGTGATTGATTCAGCGGGAAATCACATGCTTATCCCTAACAAGGACTCTAATACAGGTGAATGCACTTCCTCAGATATGTCTGCCCCTCCTGGATTCCTTTCTCGGCTTTCCTTAATGAAATGCATCCAATCAGGTATGGAACAATCTGATAGCCAGGTAGGCGGTCATACTTTGGGTGTGACAGAAATGGGAGAGGCTAAACTTTTAGGTCAGGAAGGGGCCTTGGTCTTGCAGAAGCACTTTGAACCTACTTCAGAGAGCAAAGAAGTTATCCAGGTACCAGTTGATTGGGTCAACTTTTTTTCAATTGTCCTTCTCTCTCCAGACAAGTTTGCATGGGCCAAAAAGTTTATTTTCTCTATAGTTTCGGAGATTATCTCTAATGGATCAAACTATCACACTACTCTGCCATTTGCAATTCCCTCAGTTTACCCTACATTGAACACTCTCTCTTGTGCTCTCTCTAAGTAGGGTAAGAGCAACATGGATATGGAGGACTTCTCTCCAGTGGCTGCTGCGTCAATGGACTCCCTGGCAGCTTCCTGAATTTCTGCACTCCATAAGAATAGGAAGAGAAAAGATAATATCCCATTGGTGGAAACTGAGGTAAGAAGAAGCTGTAGACTCCAACAACTGCATAAGGGGTTTAATAAAAACACTTGTGAAGATAGAAATTGTTTTTTCTGACATGCTTTACCTCCCATTATTCCTGCAAAAGTAGTTAAAAATCTTAACACTAACTTTTTAAAGGTTAATGCAAAAGGCACTTTGGAGGAGCTGCAAGCAAATAGGACCAAGAAGGTCAAGAAGAACATCCCTGCAAAGGAGGCTAGCAGACCCAACACAAATGTCAAAGAGAGCACCAAGACCGCCAAGGGGCAGAGCAAGCTAATAGAGTAGAAACTGTTGCTATGTATCTCCATTTCTTTTGCTCTTCTAGTGAACCAGTTGAATTACCTGTGTATTTTGGCACTATGTCATGCAAGATATTGGACACTGCTTTAAGTCTAGTTTCCCTAAGGATGTCCATGGTGTTGGTTTTACATATGATTGTTCATGTGTTCTTTCTGGTTATTTGCTCCATGATAGAAAGAGAGAGGATGAGAAGTACCAGATCGAAAGTGCCCACAAAGAATTACATCTAGAATGTCAAGAGAACGGTCTATACTGAATTGGAACATCAGAGGGCTTAATGACCCCAAGAAATGGATAGCTATACGCAATAAAATTGAGGAATCACGATGTTCTATTATTTGATTAAAATAAACTAACATAGAAGCAATTGATAGTTCTTACCTCCATAAATTTTGCCCAAAGAGATTTAACAAATTTGAAATCATACCTTCGGTGGGGGCATTAGGAGGGCTCTTTGTCGGGCTCGTGGGACTGGGGGTACATAGGCCCGTTTACCTACGGACCAAGGCATGGCACCTGGCGTGGACCTAGCACGACCCATCTTTAGGATTTCATGAGCAAGACCCTTGCAAGGGCCCCTGCCTCGCAAGGAGGGCATCTGCAAAGCGTCGTCAGGAACTTTTCAAGTGCCTCACGCTGGGCGGCCTCCCGAGGCTACATCCCGAGGCCCCTCGCGGGGAGGATATGTCTAGGCTCACCAGGCCCCGCCTCGTGCTGCACGTGGGTGATGCGAGCGACGAAGAGATGAGCCAGAAGGGCGCCAACAGGCGCGAATAAGGATGTTTTCCTCTTTCATTCCAAGGGAGCAAGGACAGCGTGTTGGTTCCCAAAGCAATCTCCAAAGGTTGCCATTTTGGTGCAAGAAGACCAGGACAACGGGCACGCCAGGATGAAGGTCATCGTTGAGCCCACCAGCGCGTCATGGACAGAAGTTTTTGTAGGCGAAGACCACCTTTAGCCAGGATAGATTGTACTCTTGTTCCCCTTCGAATTTGGCCGTTGTGGCAACCCTTCCTGCCTAGAGTTTTCGGAGGAAGAGGATGAAGGCCAGTATAAATATAGGCTAGTCTCCACCATAGAGAAGGGTCGAATCCTGAGCCCTCCGGAGGCAGTTCATGCTTGTACTCGTTCATGCTCATCCTCCCCCGTGAGGCAATCCACCACAAAGCAAGAGTAGGATCTTACACCGCAAGGTGGCCCGAAGCTGGGTAAATCGTCGTGTTGTGTCTTCCTTTCCTCTCGATCGAGCATGCTGGAGCATCGTCGTGAGTGTTGAGTAGTGAGGCAGAGCTTAGTGTAGTTCTGTGAGCACACGTCAGAGTTCGAACCTGTTCTTGGGTCCTCGGAGCCCCTGTTCGGACATTTGGAGCATCATGTAGGGGTGTGCTGAAGTCCCTCCGCTTTGCTCCATTCCCGCTTCACCGTCCCCATGGCCAACGCTCGTCATGTTCGTGTCGAGCGCCGCACAGGTGCCCATACAGAGCATGCGGCCCGCGGCGACCGCCACCACTCCACCTCGGCCACAGCCAATGCCGCCACCGACCCTGCCGCTCATGAGCAGCAGGACTCCTCCCTGCCTCCCTCTGTGCAGCACGACGGCCGCACCACCACACCTTCGCTCACCTTGGCTAGGACTTTGTCCTCCCATGTTTGTCGTGGGCTGGAGAACACGCAAGCCGTGCTCCTCATGGCGTGCAAACTTTTGTGCTACCGCCCTGCGAACGAAGGCCATGACGCCTAGCTTGGCTACATCACCGAGCTCGTCAAAGCCGCGGGCGAGGCCCCTGCGCCTTCCCATTCAGTCCGGCCTCCACCGTATCGTGCAGGCGGGGTGGCACATGGCGCGCCTCCACCCCCTCCCCTGCGTGGCGACAACACCGAGCCCCGGCACGATGCACAGTCTCGTGACCCACCGCGCGGAGCGCCGGTGCCGGCTCGAGACGAGGCCAGTTATCAGATTGTGCATCAGCCGCCGCTCGACGCGCGTGAGCCTCCTGCGCCGCTGCGTCAGCACCAGGACCGGGCCGTCTAAGAAGCCGTGGCGCATGGACGCCAGGACCGCGCCACTCCCACACAAGGTGCGTCCATGAGCACCACCGGCTGCCACGCCTTCACTCTTGAGCTGCGTCGGGTGGTTTGGCCAGTCAAGTTCAAGCTGGAGTTGCCCCCGCTCTATGATGGCCTTCCCGACCCAACGAAGTTCCTCCAGCTCTCTACGCGCTGAGCATCAAGGCGGCAAACGGCGACGACAAGGTCATGGCCAATTGGTTTCCTATAGCCCTCAAGGATGGCTCATGAACCTGCCCGAGGAGTCGATCTCCTTGTGGGAAGAGCTCCGCACGCAGTTCACAATCAACTTCCAAGGCACTCGTGACTGCGCCCTCACCATCAACGACCTGTGGTGCGTGAAGCAGCACCCTGACGAGATCCTCCACAAGTACATTTAGCTCTTCACCCAAGTGTGCCACAAGATCTCGAAGGCCTCAGACGAAGCTTATCTCGGTGTTTACCAATGGTGTCACGGACGTCAGGATGAGCAAAAAGCTCTCCATCAATGACAACCTGAGCATGGCGCTGGAGCTATTCAACCTGGCTGATAAGTGCGCCAGGGCGGAGGAAGGATGCCTCTCTCTTCTCAACAATCACAACGCCGAGCCCGATGACAAGGAGGCCAAAGGTAAGGAAGTGAACCACAAGGGCCCCACCGTGCTGGCGGTAGAGCCTGAGCAGAAACGTGGTCGTGACCATGACGAGCCCGTCAAGGATAGCTGCTAGTTTTGTGTCTACCACAACGCGCGCACCCACAACACCGACGTCTGCCAGGAGCTTAGGGCGCTCCGTGATGAGCGCCTGGGCCGCCGCCCCAACTGCAACAACCATGGTTTTGGCCGCGGAGGTGGCCGTGGTGGAGGCTGCTAGAACAACCGCAACCCTCACTAGAGCTGGCGCGACCAGCCTCGCGACGACTCCTGGTGCGATCAGCCTCGTGAGGCTCGTCCTTAGGGCAATGCAGGCCTTTCGCCGGTGCCACTGCCTCCCAGGAGGAATGACAACAACTAGCAAGACGAGGGGGCTAGGGGCTACCAGGAGCCTGACACAATAGCCTGTATCCTCGGCAGAGCTCAGGCTCCCGCGTCCAACCGCATCTTCAAGTAGTTCTCTCGCGAGGTGAACGCAGCCCTCCCGAGGCTTGAGGATGTACATCCTCTCAAGTGGTCAAAGTACGCCATCACCTTCGACTCCAAGGACCACCCCAGGTGCTCGGTCACTGCCGGCGCACTCCCCATGCTGTGTACGCCCACTATCAGCAATGTCTCTGTCACCAAGACCCTTATCGACGGCCTCTCCGTCGAGACCTTTAAGATGCTCCAAGTGCGTTAACACCAGCTCATACCCATCGGGCCATTCTCAGGGGTGTCTGGCGGCTCCACCACTCCTTTGAGGCAGGTGCGCCTTCCCATCACCTTCGGTACCCGCGACAACTACCACATCGAGCTCATTGATTTTGATGTGGCCCACATTGGCCTCTCGTACAATGCCATCCTGGGGTATCCAGCCCTTGCCAAATTCATGGCGGTGACCCATCACGGCTACAATGTCCTCAAGATGCTAGAGTGCAGCAACGTCATCACTATTGCCTGTGACGAGAAATAGGCGGTTTGCTCCCTCGAGCATGCTTACCGAGCTGTAGTGGCCGAAAACTCCAACGGCGAGGGTGACGTCATGCCTCATGAAGCCGTCCCCATGAAGAAGAAGCAGTCACTGGTTCAATGATGTGTTATACAAACAATTTTTAACCCCTTTCCGCGATGGCATTCTGAACCGTCGCCAAGTGAGTGTGTGAGATAGGGGGGTCCTTCCCACACGACCCAAAAACAATCGGGGATAGGCCCTCCAGTCACACACGCTGGGCAAAATGAGCTCGTGTGTGACGGCCGAGCAAACAAATATGGTTATACATACAGTTGTGTTAAAAAATACAATTATACAGGCCCAATCGTGTTCGATCGCAAGTACATCCCACATAGTCAGTCCCACACAAACTTTTTTGTACGTATGTACATTCCACACAGTCAATCCAAGGAATACGTTTCCGTTCATATGTATATCCCACACAGTCAATCCAACAAGTATGTTTCTGTTCGTATGTACATCCCACATAGTCAATCCAGGGGAAACGTCTCTGTTCGTACGTACATCACACACAATTGTCCCCAGTAAATCCTTTGTGATAGCGTTGTCATTGCAGACGATATTTAAAAACAAGATGTGGAAAGGTATGCTATTAACTGTAATATGCCTAATATTTAAAAACAAGGTCGAACAGTGGGTCAAAACCTTTGACAGCAGGACCTACATGTGCAAGATCAAATTGTTAAAAACCTAATATTTAAAAACAAGATGTGGAAAGGTATGCTATTAACTGTAATATGCCTAATATTTAAAAACAAGCAAACATAGTCATTCAAACTTGTATTGTGCAGGTCTAAGTACACTAGTTATTAGCCCTGTTTGGATTCTAGGGTTAGAGTTAGTTTGAGATAGTTTGGGCTCAAAGAGCCCTAAAGTATCCAAACATGAGGGCTAGTTTGAGCTAGTTGCATCTAACCCACTCAAAACAACTATCCCACCCAAGAGGTGCTAATTGGGGCTAGTTCTCCTAGTGCATTTATTGGCACTATTTGGATACTCTAACATAGCTAGAGGTTAGAGTTAGTTTTTACCTCATGACTAACCCTGAACTAACTCTAGCCAAAGAGGTGTTTGGATGACACTGTTTGCTTGTTAGTTTAGGGTTAACCCTGAACTAATTCTAACCTCTATCTAAGTTAGAGTATCCAAACAGTGCCATTGTTAAATTGAATGGAAAGGCGTGTTAAATACTCCCCCGGGTCCTTTTTACTCTGGATATCAGAATTGTCTAAAGTCAAACTTCATAAAGTTTGACCTTATTTATATGAAAAAATATCAACATCTACCATGCTAAAGTTATACAATAAAAAGATTTAAGTCCTAACACATCTATTGATATTGATTTCATATTGTGAATGTTGGTATTTTTTTCTATAAAGTTGGTCAAACTTTACGAGGCTTGAGTTTAGACAAATCTTATATGCACTCTAAAAAGATTCGGAGGGAGTACAACATGCTTAACAACAACCAAATATAGTCATTCATAGAGCTATTGTTAAAATTGGTATTGATGAAATTGAACTGCACAGTTCATACTAGCACATATAGAACATCACATTGTGAATAGCTGAAATAAACAAGGCATACTACGAACAACCAAAGATGGCAATTGAAACTGGACATATGCTAACTGCAAACAATCAAACAACCAAAAACCATAGAAATAAACAAGGCGTAATGCAAACAACCAAATATAGCAATAAATACTAGACATGTTCCCATTACAAAAGGGGTTCGAGAAAACAAATCATGGGGTTCCCTCGGTGAAGAGGCACGACAAAACAAATCATGGGTTTCTTCACTTATCACAGATTGGCTCCTCCTCGTGGTCGCCGTCGATGAGGTCTGAATTGGTAGCTAAGGATCTCAAGCCACCGTCGCAGAACGTGTCCTTCAGAAATGACAAAAGGGGCTCCATGGCGATGAAGGATGTCAAATTGTTCATTACGAGCTGCAGGAGATAAGCTGTAGGGCCATCGATGAGATCGACGATTGTCGAACCCGAGGGGTTGGGGGTGGGCAACTTAACCTGTGACATAGCCCGTGTCAATCCGTCCCTGTCGATGACCTCGATGTCATAGCCGGTGTCCGCAACATGCCAGAATACTCTGGCTCGCTGATTCAAAGGCTATGTCCAGTCATCGTCGTCAGCTTCCTCGGCGGCCAACTCGCCGACGTTGGGCAAAGAGGCCGTGGTAAAGCTCTTTTGGGCCATTCGCTCCTCGAGCTCCCCGGGAAGCGTAGCTGGGCTTAGGCTGCAACGCTCTATAGTGGGGTGGTGGGTGGTGGGGATGGGCATCTGTTGCAAAGGGGAGTCACAGGCATCATCTAAGAAACTCTGGGTGGTGAGGGTATGTATATCGGTGGTAACCTGCATGAGGTCACGGGTAGACCGACAGAGGTTGAGAATGGAGGCGGCGCGGCAGCGACGGTGACCTAGCTAGGTTTAGAGCGAGGGAGGGGTTGTGTGTGTGTGTGAGAGAGAGAGAGCGGGGGATTTGGGGTGTGTGTGTGGAGGGGGTCCAAGCTGGTGTTTGAGGAAACACCGCGGGTACTGAGAATTTTATTAGGCGGGAGTAAAATGGCGGGGCTACCAAAAATTTGGATCAAGGGATTGAAGCAAAGAGAGGCGGGAGTAACAAAGATCACCCACGGTTAAAACATAATAATAGTGTGCTATCAAACAGAAAAACACTCCAGCCGAGCAGATATTTTTGAGATTGCGAAGGATGCAGGCGGGAGTAAAATGTTGGGGCTCTAGTTAAAAGAAATGATGGGGCTACTGGTAATTTGGATCAACTGATTGAAGTGGAGCGGGAGTAACAGACATCGCACATGGTCCACACATACGAATTGTGTGCTATCAAACAGAAAACCCTCTACGCGGGCAGATATTTTCAGATGGCAGGGAGTAGATAGTTTCAAGAGCGGGCGGGAAGCCTCGTGGAGCCCAATCTACTGTGATGTTGTGGGTGACAGGGGCAGGGGCGTGGTACACGGGTAGTCCTAGGGAACCGTGTTTGTTGTGTACCCAATCGCAGACGGTTGCTGCGTCCGACTCGTCTACTGTTTATAATTTTTGCGAAAAATGCGGGAAAGGGTCAGAACACGAATGCATTGCATGTGGACCAAATATATGTATGGAAAGGGTAGTCTGATGTTCAAATACCCAATGAACAACTTTGATGTGGCACCTGTCTCACAAAGTGCACGTCATTATTGCTAGACCCTCACACACACACTTCGTGTTGGCGGGCGGGGAATCCTAGCTATGCGCATGCCCCCAAATAGCTAGGTCTAACATCTCACCCTATAATAACACAAAACCGAAAGGAGTACATCATGGTCAAACCCCCCACCCCCACGGACACACACACACACACTCAGGAGGGGAATCCTAGCTATTAACGCATGCCCCCAAATAACTAGGTCTAATATCTCACCCTACCATAACACCAAACCGAATGGAGTACATCATGGTCAACCCCCTGCTTCCGAACAAATCTGGACCGTCACTACTGCAGGATGCTGCTAACGTGACACTACGATCAGAGACCCTTCGATGAAACTACGTGCGATGCAATAATCACAAACGGTGATGTAAAAAACCCGTCAAAGAAGGTGCAAAACATTTGAGATGACAGATGCATCAAACACGGTTCATATTTTAGTTGCCTATGCGATGAGGGGCATATGGTTCAGTTGAATGAACTATTTGTGATGAGGCAAACCAAAAGAAACGGGCAACCAAATGAAGGTGTGTGTGATATACAACATACGGTTCACTTGGATGAATTGTTTGTGATTAAGCAACACAAAAGAAACGGTCAACTAGATCAAGGTGTGTGCGATATATAACATATAGTTCACTTAGATAAACTGTTTGATTTGAGCCAAGAAAACAGAAATGGTTCAATTTAACAAGATGTGTGTGATACGCGACAAATAGGTCTGTAATCAGAAATGTGTGCGAAGACCGATAATAATACAGACGATTGTTGCTAATAAGCTGTGTGTGTTGTGGGCAAACGCTTGGTGGTATACAATTGTCAGCGATTGATGAAATCATCACCGACGAGTTCCCTAGTATGGTCCATGTGTGATGTCATTACACACAGAACAACATCATATGTACTTATAACTTATAAGGACTTGATTCCATAAATAGATTGAACATCCAATTACATATGTGTATAGTACACACATGACCTTTGCACACACCAAAGTATGTTCCAAAATGCCTAGAAAACTCAAATAAAAAGGCAAAACAAACCGTGAATAATTTCATATTACTATAGTTGCATGTTGCCTTTGTAAAATAAATCAAGGCGGGAAGAGACAGCGTATGTCGTTTCGCACACATAGGTGACAAGGTCCCTCTCGGAACCATGAGCGTTTTTGAGAGAAGCTCCGGTTTGTAAAAAGTTTGTACCAAAACTTGTCCCAAATTGGACAATTTTTTTACCACAACATGTTGGTGCTATGTCATAACACCATGCCAAGTTTCATGATTTTGAGGCGAGTTTTGGATTTACAGTAATTTTAAAACCAGTTCTCAATGTTTACTATCGAGTCGGCATTGCCCTGGATAGGCCTTTTCCTCATGGGTCCCAAATGACAAATCCAAATCTGTCACTACCATGCAACTTTTCTTATTAAGAATTACAACCCATTTGGTGTGCTAGCTGAAAATAAGTTTGTTGGTGCCAGTGGGCGCTAAGAACTTGCGGTTCTGTAATGAACAAAGATCTCAAGGATCCCGCAAGAGTGAGGTTCTTTCCCTATGTTGTGAATGCTTACAATATTTATGGCTTAATTAAATAAATGGCATGCCATTGGCCCAGTATGAAAGAAAGTATGGGTCAAAGCCGAGTTGAAAAGGGCAACAATATCTAACTCCAGCTTACAAACAGTACAAAAGCACGACAATTAATTGCTCATCAGGTTTACACAAAGTCTAGATTGAACAGGACAATGACATCTAACTCAACCAAAGTTTTCAGTAGTCACAATCAAATGGACCGGTATGATCCATAAAATCAAGATCCCGGGCCAGAAATTCTACTGGTACATGATGACAATCTGTTGTAAATAGAAGCCGAGCACGATCAGAAGCCCTTAGGTCCACCTGAAACTTCTTTTTATGCCGTTCAACACATGCAACCATAAGAAATTTCTTGTCGAAAAACTTAATCCTCACGGACAATAGTGCCCTCGCATTCAGCATGAAGAATGTGACAAAGCTAGTCTTTGCATTGTTGGATGCATATCCGTCTAGCGTTACTATCTTCAAATGAATGCCATGCAATCTGAGAAAATCCTGGTGCTTCTTGAACCATCGATTGGTTATACTTTTTTCTGCATGTGTTAGTGCCTAAATAGAGATGAAGATTGAAAACATTAATGTCTAAAAAAGATTATGTTGAAAGAGTGATAGTTGAACGACTAATTATAGTACATTATACATGGGCTTTCAACGTGCGTGAAATCATCACCTTTACATACAAATTCTCCAAACATGGAAAGCATTGCAGGAAGCCAATAATCGTGTTCAGATCAAAACACCACATACTGATATGTAAGGTCTTGACAGAATCCACCACCACTGATAGGATGGACAACCTCTTCATTGAGCATAGAACATAATATCAGTACCAAAAGTGTACTCCAAGATGATACTTATGCGCACAAATGAAAAAAACAGATTACAAAAAATTTACGTGAATAATATAGAGTACCTCAATAGTGTGGAGCCTAACACCATCTTGAACCATATAAAAATATCACAAATTGCACCCAAGGTCTCTAGTTTAGGCGCAGAAACTACAATTATTTGTGAAGGTACTATAGCAGAATCAAGGAGCAACCTTTGAAGTAAAGGGGCATCTTCGATGGTGAGATCATGTCCAAAAAAACAAATTCCCATGCTTACAAGGTGGGGCGACTTTATTTTGAGACAACGGATACGAATTTCCATTCCAAAACCAAGCAGGAAGCGCTCTAGGACAGGGCAGCTGGAGTGGATGGTGTTGTGCAGTGCGGCCTCCGATGGATCAACCACCACAAGCGCAAGTTTTTTTAGCAATGGGAGTCGAAGCATTTGTACCATATTGTCTGCTAGATGGCATCGGGCGAAGGTGGCGGTGTGGAGAGAGGAGGAAAACCATGAGATGGACATGGGTGGTGAGGGCACAGATACATCGGTTCGTGGTATGTTACATACATAGTCATGATAGAACTCAAGGTGCTTGAGTTTATCAAATTGACGGGATGTCAGCCAGGCGGCCACCATGCAGGGTATGTCCAGCAGGTAGCATGCCGGGATGCAGATGCGTTGAATGGAGCCCTGGTGGGAGGAGATGATGGCTCCGGGGAGTTCAGAATCATCATTGACAGATAGCTGACGACAATCGAGATTAAGAGGCATGGCGTGCCATAGAGTGCGCCACTGAGATGCGAGGACTTGTGTGTGGCAGCCAACCTTGATGGGGAGAAGGGAGATGATTGAGGGAGTCCCGGATTAGGGGGTATCCGGGCAGCCAGACTATATACTTTGGCCAGACTGTTGGACTATGAAGATACAAGATTGAAGACTTCGTCCCGTGTCCGGATGGGACTCTCCTTTGCGTGGAAGGCAAGCTTGGCAATTCGGATGTTAGATCTCCTTCTCTGTAACCGACTGTGTGTAACCCTAGCCCCCTCCTATGTCTATATAAACCAGAGGGTTTAGTCCGTAGGACAACAACAATCATAATCATAGGCTAGCTTCTAGGGTTTAGCCTCTACGATCTCGTGGTAGATCAACTCTTGTAATACTCATATCATCAAGATCAATCAAGCAGGAATTAGGGTATTACCTCCATCGAGAGGGCCTGAACCTGGGTAAACATCGTGTCCCCAGCCTCCTGTTACCATTAGCCTTAGACGCACAGTTCGGGACCCCCTACCCGAGATCCGTTTGTTTTGACACCGACATTGGTGCTTTCATTGAGAGTTCCACTGTGTCGTCGCAGTAAGGTTTGATGTCTCACCTCATTGTCAAGGACAACATCACCTCTGGGGGAGCCCTGGCTTTAGGCCAAACTCTCTGACTAGGCGGCTTCGTCATGACCGCTCGATCGGCTGTCGCGTCGACGATGACTTCTCAGGTCATCAAAAACAGCCTCCACATCAACTCGGAACTTGCCAAACAGATGGATCCGATGGATCTCTCTTCAATGAATGAGCTCTTGGACCGCATCGCCGCTCTGGGTGTCGCTGAGGGAGTTCCGGACTAGGGGGTGTCCGGATAGCCGAACTATCATCATCGGCCCGGACTCCAAGACTATGAAGATACAAGATTGAAGACTTCGTCCCGTGTCAGGATGGGACTTTCCTTGGCGTGGAAGGCAAGCTTGGCGATACAGATATGTAGATCTCCTACCATTGTAACCGACTTTGTGTAACCCTAGCCCTCTCCGGTGTCTATACAAACCGGATGGCTTTAGTCCTTAGGACGAACAACAATCATACCATAGGCTAGCTTCTAGGGTTTAGCCTCCTTGATCTCGTGGTAGATCCACTCTTGTAACACACATCATCAATATTAATCAAGCAGGACGTAGGGTTTTACCTCCATCAAGAGGGCCCGAACCTGGGTAAAACATCGTGTCCCTTGTCTCCTGTTACCATCCGCCTAGACGCACAGTTCGGGACCCCCTACCCGAGATCCGCCGGTTTTGACACCGACATTGGTGCTTTCATTCAGAGTTCCTCTGTGTCGTCACCGATAGGCTCGATGGCTTCTTCGACCATCATCAACGATGCAGTCTAGGGTGAGACCTTTCTCCCTGGACAGATCTTCGTATTCGGTGGCTTCGCGCTGCAGGCCAATTCGCTTGGCCATCTGGAGCAGATCGAAAGCTACACCCCTGGCCGTCAGGTCAGGTTTGGAAGTTTGAACTTCACGGCTGACATCCGCGGGGACTTGATCCTCGATGGATTCGAGCCACAGCCGAGCGTGGCGCACTGTCACGGCGGGCATGATTTAGCTCTGCAGCCGGACAGTACCTTGGAGGCCGCACTCGAACTCGCTCCGATCTTCAGTTCGGAGCCGGCTGCGCAGATCGAGGACGGATGGCTAGACACCGCCTCGGGGGCTGCAACCTCTACGGCGATAGAGCTGAACACTGACCTTGTCCCTCATAAAGCTCGTGACTTCGAGGTGCCGGAGTCCTTGCCGGACTCCGAACCTCCCGCGCCCCCTCCGATCGAATCCAATTGGGCGCCGATCATGGAGTTCACCGCAGCGGGCATCTTTCAACACTCGCCTTTCAGCGACATCCTGAGTTCGCTAAAGTATCTCTCGTTATTAGGAGAGCCCTGGCCAGACTGCGGTCAGGACGGTTGGGATGCGGACGACGAAGAAATTCAAAGCCCACCCACCACCCACTTGGTAGCCGCTGTCGACGATCTAACCGACATGCTAAACTATGACTCCGAAGACATCGACAGTATGGACGACGATGCCGGAGACGACCAAGAACCAGCGCCTACCAGGCACGGGAAAGCCACCCCAACTCATGACGTATACATGGTGGATACACCAAAAGGAAGCGATAATGAGGAAAAACGGGACGTGGCGAAGGACAACTCCCCCAACAAACAACCAAAGCGGCGACGCAAGCGCCGCCCGAAGACCGGCATCAATAAAAACGGCACCCATACGGACCCGACCCTAGAGCAGGGCGAAGCTGTGGACGACACACATGTCAACAAGCAGCCAGCCGGACATGAACTGGACAAGCAACCCATCGCCGGCGAAGATGATCTCGCATCACCAGAGCATATGAATCTTCATAAAAGGCTCGTCGCCACTGCAAGAAGTTTGAAGAAGCAAAAGCGGAAGCTCAAAACAGCGGAGGACACACTCAGAATGAGATGGAGCAAAGTACTCAACAGCGCAGATAAACATGGCTCTAGTCACCAGACAAAGAGCTACCCGAAGCGCAAGCTGTTGCCCAAATTTGACGAGGAGGCCTTAGAGCCCCCGCAGTCAAAAAAGAAAGAAGCCGCCTGGCCGGATAGACGACCAGATGACAGGCCAAGAGCAACAAGGGGCGCCGCACACAAGCCAACACACGATCAGCATAAAGATCCTCGGAAAAGGGACGACCCGGTCAGATCTATTTATGGGCCAAAAAAGAAGACTCCAGGAAGCAACATAACCCGCCGAGCATTCAAAGACAACGGCACACCCAAATACAGGGGCGCCGCACACCCACTATGTTTCACCGATGAGGTACTGGATCATGGATTTCCAGCGGGATTCAAACCCATAAACATAGAAGCATATGACGGAACAACAGACCTGGGAGTCTGGACTGAGGACTACATCCTACACATACATATGGCCAGAGGAGACGATCTTCATGCCATAAAATACCTACCCCTCAAGCTCAAAGGGCCAGCTCGGCATTGGCTTAAAAGCCTCCCAGAAAATACCATTGGAAGTTGGGAAGATCTTGAGGATGCGTTTCGAGCAAACTTTCAGGGGACCTATGTCTGCCCTCCGGATGCAGACGATTTAAGTCACATAACTCAATAGCCCGGAGAGTCAGCATGCAAATTCTGGAACAAGTTCCTCACTAAAAAGAACCAAATAGTAGACTGTTCGGACGCGGAAGCCTTAGCAGCCTTTAAACACAACGTCCGAGACGAATGGCTTGCCAGACACCTCGGCCAGGAAAAACCAAGAACAATGGCCGCACTAACAAGCCTCATGACCCACTTTTGCGCGGGGGAAGACAACTGGCTGGCTAGATGCAGCACCAGCGACTCGAGTACATCCGAAGTTAGGGATGGAAATGGGAAATCACGATGCAGAAAAGATCAGCGCCAGAATAAGGACAATGGCCCGAATAGTACGGCGGTCAACGCCGGATTCAAAAGCTCTCGGCCGAACAACAAAACACTGCCCCTCAAGGACAACAGTGACGAGCTATCCAACCTAAACAAGATTCTGGATAGACTATGTCAAATACATGGCACCTCCGGGAAGCCCGCAAACCATACCCACAGAGATTGTTGGGTCTTCAAACAGTCCGGCCGACTTAGTTCCGAACACAAGGGGCTCGACACACCAAGCAAAAGTGACGAAACCCAAAAGCAACAATCTGGAAAACAAAAGACTTTCCCACTAGAAGTCAAAACAGTGAACTCACTTCATGTGATAACACGAAAAGACAGCGCGGCACCTGCTATACCAGGACACCGCCCGCAGAATGGGGATAGACCCTACCAAAATTCGTCGTAGCAGCACTTCCTTCAAAGGAGTGACGCCAGGCCTTTAAGCCAATTATACAGGCTCGGTACCACCAGAGGTTGTGTTCGGCTCATCCGACAACCTCCGTCGCGAAAAGCTCACTCTACATCGCCCCATTGAAACAGTAGCCCTTAAGCACTATTAGGGCGCACAGCTATCGCCAGCCCTAATGCAATACCACATTACGCGTTTTTTATGCTTAAGAATGCCCGGTCAACGTGGCATGATTTCATTAAAAAGTAACTCCGCATGTTCCTTGACCACGGAGAACGTGAGACTGCTTCAACAGCCACACACTAACCAGACCTTGCAGGTCAAAGCCCCTAAAAATAGGTCATTCGGACCTCGGACATGGTTAGGCGAGTCCGACGTAACTAAATAAGGGGCTTCCCAGCCGCATACCCCCTTCATAAAGGGCCGCGTGTATAAATCATGAGAGCCAATAAAGCTCAACTTTCCTCATTTTATTCTATTTTAATACAACTTCTGCACGATATTTCTTGAAAACTAAGTCATTCTCTTTTTCAGATGAAGCACATGCTACACCCGTCCAGGATATAGCACAACGGAGACACAGGCGCAGACGTGCAGCAGGGACCCGTTGCAAGGATTCTTTTCAGATTAAGACCCTGCGTAAACCTTTCTTACTGTCTCTTGTTGATACACATCCCCCGGTTCCCCACCATAGCCGAGGAGGAGGCTGGCGTTTTGGCATCGGCCACGTCAGAAGTTCCCTCCTGTACCTGGACACAAGGGGCTTAGGGCATTGTTCTGCCCGGTATCATAAAGACCGAACACCTCAGGGAGTGTTCGGCGTCTCGAGTTAGGCCTTATATGCATCAGCTCCGAATCATGTCTTTGGTGAAATGTTGGGTTTGCCCGGCTCCTGTGTTTTGCTGCCTTACGTTCCGCATCATCGGCTAACGCGGCACCAGGAGAACTACTGCGATTGTGCCACGGTTCGGCCGGGCGAGCACCTCAGTAGAGAAAGCCGAAAACTGACTGTCATGATATAGCGAGAGACTGGTCAACCATTCGATCGACCATTGGAATGTTTAGAATTCCTCCGCTTTGACAAAGGACCGCTTCCCGGTCAGGCACATACGCGCCCCGAGTTCGGGAAGAGCGGTGCCACCAGGGGCTATATAGTAGCCCCACATTCGAGCTCCTATGGCTAAGTGAAAGTGATAAAGCATTATAGTCCGGTTGCCTAGTTTGCTACGCTATCACCTCCTTAAAAGGACCAAGACGTTGGATTAAGTGTGAAAAAGCGCTTTTCTTTTTGCAAACACCCCCGCACCATGTGCGTGGGGGCTGAAGCCAAAGACTGCCATCTTTCAGATTATACATACATATACGGCCGCACAGGAGATAGTTCAATACTTGAACACACAAGTATAAAAAGTCATTGCATTATAAATATAATTCAGAAATCATACATGTCATTCAAACATAACATCTTTCGAGCACTGCGACTCTATTATACGAGCGCCCGGTAGGACTTCCTTAAAATAGTGCTCGGTGGGGAATCGGCTTTTGTCCGAACCCCGGGATGCAACAGCGGTGGCATCCATCTCCGCCCAGTATGTCTTACCACGAGCGAGAGCCATCCGTGCACCTTCTATGCATGCCGACCGCTTCATCGCCCCAATATGCGGCACCGCCCCAAGGAATTGCTGCAACAAGCCAAAATAACTCTTCGGCTTGGGCCTTTTCGGCCACAGATGAGCGACCACATCCGTCATGGCTAGTCCGGACAATCTATTCAGCTCAGCCCACTCAACCAGCCAATCACTCAACGGAAGTGGACGCTCCGGACTATGGAATTGAGACCAGAAAAGCTCTTCCATTTCATGATCCTCCTGGCTTCGAAAGTGCACGACTGCGTCCGCCGCACTCGCTGCCAAGTCCAGATAAGGATCCTCCGCACCGTACAATCGGCCCAGCTGAGCATACTTCGGATCCGTGAACTTCCTACGCAGCATAAAGGGCTTTCCAGCCACAATGTCTCCGACCTGACGTAGTTCCTCCTTCATAGCCCGCATCGCACTACGGGCATCCTTGGCTTCGGCGTCGGCCTTCTTCAGGTCCTCTTGCTCCGCTCGGCATTCTCCTTCAAGAGCCTCCAGGCGGTCGGTAGCAACTTTTAATTTCGTGGCCATTCCGGCCATCTCCTCCCTGCTTCAGCAATGAGCAGCCTTCTCGGCTTCTAGCTCTTCCGCTGCCTTCAAGGCAGCCGCCTCGCTTTTTCTGGCTTGCTCCTTGGCCCGAGCAAGTTCTGCTCGAAGGCCTTCCACAGCAGTAGCACTATCTGCATCAGGCATACAAATCGTAAGGAATGGGCGTCAGCTCCCTTACTAGGCGACCGCAGAGCAACCACATACCTTGTGACTCATCGAGTCGTTTATTAACCAGCGAGATGTCCGCATCCGCAACATTGAGTTGCCTCTTCAGCTCGGCAAATCCTTCAGTCCGGCTGGCCACCGAACGTTCCGCCACCTGCATAGGAAAGGCGACAATCTATAACTGAGATTATGATCCTCGGCACGCTGCCGCTTTCGACAGCATACCAAGTCTCAGGGGCTACTATCTATACAGGGCGCACTTCATGTGCAAAACTGTCAAAAGGTATGTCATTTTTTGCGTACCTCAAATCCCGTCAGCAAACTTCCGACGGCCTCACACAACCCGCTTTCGGCGTACGAGATCCTTTCAATCACCATACCCATTAATGGTGCGGTGATCTTCTGAGACGGACGCCCTCTTAAGCAAATCCTGCAGCTCCACCGGCCGTACTCCAATGGGTGCCGAACTCTCTGGCCCCGCCGGACTCGGGGAGACCCTCCGTGACGACACCTCCGAAGGTCTCCCGAAGATGAGCTGTGCTGAGATGGGTTGAGGTCCGACCTACAAGGTGAAAACTTCGGTTACCCTTAGAAATTAAAACAGGGATGTCCACTATTACAAAATTCCCCCTTTTTACTTATGGCTCGCTAGAGGGCTGATTCCTCCGCGGAGACAGTTCGGCCGGGGCTCTTCCCGGCCCGGGACCTTCCGGTGCAGATTTCTTTCCCCGCTTTGAGGCCTTGGCCTCCGGGTCTTCGGAAGCGGTCCTCTTCTCCCCCTGGAAGGAGGGACTCTCGATTCCTCCCTTACTGAAAGCCTCCTTGGCGGAGGTGGTATGTCCCCTGTGCCCTTCTTCACCCTCCTCCGAAGGTGCAACCTCTAGCATTTTGATTAACGCGGGATCCTGCGTGGTCTCAGGGAGGGGGGCCGGACACCGTATCAGTTTTGCTTGCGCTATCCACTCCTGTCCAAAGGATAGCTGGTTAAAAGGCAAACCCACGGTAAATAAATGGACGATGTGTCTGGACACAGGGCTACTTACTTGAGTATCCGGGCGATTGTAGCTTAGGCCAGCATCCTCGGTCAATTCCGGACGCATCTCTTGCGATCCGAAGAACAGTTCGTACATCTCCGCGGGTGTCAAACCCATGAAGTGTTGAAGAGCTCGTGGCCCCTCCGGATTAAATTCCCATAGGCGGAGGGGGCGACGTTTGCAGGGCAGTAGGTGCCGGATCAACATAACCTGTACCACTACGGCCAGATTGATCTCCCTTTCTTGGAGGCCTCGAATCCGGTCCTACAACAGGGGAATGTCCTTGGACGGCCCCCAGTCACGCCCCTTGTTGACCCACGAAGTCAGCCGCTGTGGAGGGCCTGAGCGGAAGACGGGCGGCAGCCTCTTCCTGCTGCCCCTGGGAGCGGTGATATAGAACCACTCCTGTTGCCACAAGCCGAGCTCCTCCTGAAAAGAGCCCTCGAGCCATGGAGCATCGGCCCTCTTGCTTATAACCGCCCCGCCGCACTCTGCCTGACGCCCCTCAATCATCTTCGGCTCCACGTCAAAGGTTTTGAGCCACAAGCCGAAGTGAGGGGTAGTGCGGAGGAAGGCTTCCCAGACGACAATGAATGATGAGATGTGGAGGATAGACTCCGGAGCCAAGTCATGGAATTCTAGCCCATAGTAAAACATGAGCCCTCTCACGAAGAGATCCGTCGGGAAGCCTAAACCCCGACGGAGGTGAGACACGAACATGACGCTCTCACCAAGCTCGGGAGTGGGAATAACTTGCCCTCGGGCAGGCAGCCTATGCGAAATCTCGTAGGTTAAGTACCTGGCGTCTCTTAGCTTTAGCACATCCTCTTCCGTGATGGAGGAGGGCATCCACTGGCCTCGTGGGTCGGGGCCGGACATTGTCGAAGATCAAAGGTACCCAAATATGGAGCCCTGTGTGTTGGAACTCGGGGCGAGGGGCAGATTCGATAGAGGATTGAAGGAAAAGAACGGGCCTTGGTCTCATTATAAAGAGGGAGAATACCAAGAGCCATCCCCGTGACCGTTTGGAACCCGCCTTCGATGGAGGGGGCGTGGCAACGGGCGCGGTTGGGTTACCCACGTCCGTATTGATGGGAATCCTGGAATAAGGGGAACACGATCTCTGCTTCAACAAGACGTGCCAAGGAAACCGCCTCGCTAAACGCGCGGAGGTGGAACAATAAAAACAATTCGAGTAAAGGCTTGGTAATGGTGTGACGTCACACCACAAAATATGTCAGCAGATTGAACTTGTGTAATATTATTCTCTCTACGGTAGTATGTGGAATTTATTTTGCATAGCCGGACACTATCCTGGTGTTCACAATCTTCTATAAATTATTCGGAGGAAGAACCCGCCTTGCAATGCCGAAGACAACATGCGCGCCGGACTCGTCGTCATTGAAGCCTGGTTCAGGGGCTACTGAGGGAGTTCCGGACTAGGGGGTGTCCGGATAGCCGAACTATCATCATCGGCCGGACTCCAAGACTATGAAGATACAAGATTGAACACTTCGTCCCGTGTCCAGATGGGACTTTCCTTGGCGTGGAAGGCAATCTTGGTGATACGGATATGTAGATCTCCTACCATTGTAACCGACTTTGTGTAACCCTAGCCCTCTTCGGTGTCTATATAAACCGGATGGCTTTAGTCCTTAGGACGAACAACAATCATACCATAGGCTAGCTTCTAGGGTTTAGCCTCCTTGATCTCGTGGTAGATCCACTCTTGTAACACACATCATCAATATTAATCAAGCAGGACGTAGGGTTTTACCTCCATCAAGAGGGCCCGAACCTGGGTAAAACATCGTGTCCCTTGTCTCCTGTTACCATCCGCCTAGACGCACAGTTCGGGACCCCCTACCCGAGATCCGCCGGTTTTGACACCGACAGTCGCTATGGACTATGATTGTATTGGGCTTAAACCCGACCAAAGGGAGATTAACTCTCCACCGGTCACCCATGAGATAGCGGTATTGGAAGAACAACGCAGTGATTCTCCCTCTATTTTGAGGACGAACTATGTCCATATTTTTGAGCTCCCTGAGCTGGATACCCGTTTGCGGGAGGACATGACCCAAACCCCGAGCTTAGAATCGAGCATTGGGCCGGAAAATTTGGGCAACCTCCCGAAGCCCGAGCTTCCAAGCTCGGAAGCTTCTTTTCCCCCGGGACTCAGATCGGGTCAGGGTTTGGACTTAAATCTACCCACCCGCCCAGATTCAAGAAATCTTTCCCACATCCGACAAGAGCCCCAAGAGATAGTACATCACTTCTGGGCCAGATTCCTCCTTGTAATAAACAAGGTCAAGGACTGTTGCGAGGAAGACGCAATCTCACTCTTTTGCAAAAATTGCACGGACACGGGAATCCTCAACGCCATAAGTCGCCGCGACATAGTACGCCTTTGCTGACTTGGCGGCCATAGTACAGAAGTACTGTGCGATGGAAAGCGCCTAGAAAACCCAAACAAAATTCTGGGATCCTCTGACCCTCACTAAACCCTTCATCCGAACTAAAAGGGTAACCTCTCGCAAGTTACCCGACTCAATCACCAAAAAGCCAAGGCCTGCGGCAGGGCGCGGAACCGTATTGGAGGAATGGCTCAATGGGCAATGCAAAACTCACAGCACACCAGATACCATACCAACACATAGCCTTAGAGCATGTTGGATACTCCGGCAGGTAGCGAAGAGCGGCGAGGATCTCCTCATCAACCATATCACAGATCAACATCCCGCCGAATATAACAATATGGTACTAACAGTCTTCGAGACTTTCGCCTCAAACAATAGGTGTAAGCAAGCACTCCGCAGCCTCGCCGAAGTCTGCCACGTTGCAGCAATGAATCCATGGAATGACACGGCTATAACTTTCAATGCCAGTGACGAACCGCATTCCGGACAGTCCGGGCACCAGCCGCTTTGGTCCTTAGTCCAATTGTGGATGGCTTCCGGCTTACTAAAGTGCTCATGGACGGCAGTAGCGGATTAAACCTCATCTACGAGGAGACCCTCAACAAGATGGAAATAGACAAGAGCCGCATTGAGTGGAGCAGCACGACCTTCAGGGGAATCGTCCCCAGTCGGGAGGCACGATGTGCGGGAAAACACACACTAGATGTGGTATTCGGCACGCCGGAGAATTACAAGTCCGAAGAAATCACATTCCAAGTGGCTCCGTTTAGCAGCGGATACCACACCCTTTTAGGGCGGGACGTATTCGCGAGATTTCAAGCTATACCCCATTACGGGTACATGAAGCTCAAAATGTCCGGGCCCAATGGAATCATTACTCTAGCTAGTGATTCGGACATCACACTCTGTGCCGAAAATAAAACTGCCGCGCTGGCCCTGGAGGCATTATCTGAAGCCCTCGCAGCCGAAGAACTAACCATGCTGTGCGCCATAGTGGACAGAGACGACGTGATACTCGACAAGTGACCCAAGTCCACCTCTTTCAAACCAGCGGACGAGATAGTCAAATTCCAGGTCCACCCAACGGACCCCACAAAGACAGCTTCCATTGGGACATAGCTGAACCCAACAATAGATGCCGCACTGCGAAAGTTCCTGCGTGAGAATTGGGATATCTTCACCTGGCATCCTTCAGACATGCCGGGCATCCCACGCAAGCTGGCCGAACACAACCTAAATATACTGAAAGGATACAAGCCGGTCAAGCAGGCTCTTTGGCGCTCTTCAGAACCCAAGTGACAAGCCATGGGAGAAGAGCTAGCCAAGCTACTCGAGGCCGGATTCATTAGAGATATAAAACATCCGGATTGGCTAGCAAACCTGGTGATGGTACCAAAGAAGGAAAAATCCTGGCGCCTATGTGTCGATTTCAAGGACCTCAATAAGGCTTGCCCAAAGGATGCCTTCCCCCTTCCCCGCATTGATCAAATCATCGACGCTACCGCAGGACACGACTCATTGTGTTTCCTCGATGCATACTCTGGATACCATCAAATTAAGATGGCGGAGTCCGACCAAGCCGCAACGGCATTCATAACACCATACTGCCCCTTCTGTTTCAATACCATGCCTTTTGGGCTCAAAAATGCCGGCGCAACATATCAATGCATGATTCAGACATGCCTGGAGAAGCAGATTGGCAAAACAGTGGAGGCATACATAGACGACGTGGTCATCAAAACTAGACACGTCGAATCTTTAATAGATGACTTGAGACTTACGTTCGATAATCTCCGAACATATGACATCAAGCTCAACCCAGAAAAATGTGTCTTCGGCGTACCTTCCGGGAAGTTGCTCGGCTTGATCATTTCCAATAGAGGAATTGAAGCAAATCCGGCAAAAATCCGAGCTCTGTCACAGTTGGCTATTCCAACAGACCTCAAGCAAATCCAGAAATTAACCGGATGCATGGCTGCCCTAAGCCGCTTTATTATTGGGAGAAAAGGCACTACCCCTCTATCGCCTTCTTTGGCGCACCAAACACTTCGAGTGGACGGATGCGGCCACGGCCGGACTGGAAGAAATAAAGCCCCTCTTGGCTAAAAATCCAATCCTGACCGTGCCAAATACTGGCGAACCCATGCTATTATATATAGCTGCAACACACTAGGTTGTAAGCGTAGTGCTCGTCATCAAACGAGAAACAGACGGACAAAAGTTCCCGCTTGAAAAGACGGTATACTACGTATCCACATTCCTCACTCCATGCAAATCTCGGTACCCACATTATCAAAAGATAGCATACGCGGTCTTCATGGCATCCCAGAAACTACGACACTACTTTCAGGAGTGCTCAATCACGGTGGCCTCAAAAGTACCACTCAATGATATAATAAATAACCGCGATGCCATGGGCTAGATTGCCAAATGGGCTATCGAGCTCCTTCTGTTCGACATCACATACAAACCACGGTGAGACATTAAGTCACAAGTACTAGCTGACTTTGTTGCTGAATGGACAGAAGCCGAACTCCCTAAAGAGTACGTCGCATACTCCAATTGGATCATGCACTTCAATGGCTCTAAGATGTTGGCTAGATTGGGAGCGGGTGTTGTCCTGACATCTCCCACCGGAGACACGGTCCAATACGTACTCCAAATACTATACACAGACTCCAACAATGCAGCCGAATATGAGGCTCTGTTGCATGGTCTTCGGATGGCAGTCTCCATGGGCATCCAACGCCTAGAAGTGTGCGGGGACTCGAACCTCGCAATATCACAGGTAAATGGAGACTTTGACGCCAAGGATCCAAAAATGGCGGCCTACCGTAATGCCGTCCTTAAAATGTCAGCTCGGTTCGAGGGGCTCGAATTCCACCATGTGGTCCGAGAAAACAATCAAGCGGCGGATATTCTCACCCACATCGGTGCTAAACGCGACCTCGTCCCACCCTATATCTTCTTGGAAAGGCTGTTCAAGCCCCCCGTGGTATGGAAAGGGGAGACCGGCAATACCAGTCCGGATCCGAATACAACCGCAGATTCCGAACCATCTGATGTAATCGGAGGCTCTGCCACCGAAATAACACCTTTAGCCCATGAAATCATGGCTGTCATCGCCCCGTGGACCGAGCCCTTCTTAGCCTACCTAAATAGGCAAGAGCTCCCCGAGGACCAAAATGAGGCACGCTGTATTGTGCGGCGTTCTAAGGCCTACAAAGTCCATGAGGGAGAACTTTATAAGAAAAGCGCCACCGGAGTGCTCCAAAGATGCATCTCCGAAGAGGAAGGGCGGCAGCTCTTGGCTGAAATCCATGCCGGACTCGGCGGGCACCACGCCGCAGCTCGGGCACTTGTCAGCAAGGCCTTCTGTACAGGTTTTTACTGGCCGACAGCCCGGGCAGATGCACAGGACCTTGTCCAACATTGCGTCGGTTGCCAACTCTTCACCAATCAGAGCCATATGCCCCCTATCGCTCTCCAAACAATCCCATAACTTGGCCCTTCGCGGTCTGGGGGCTGGATATGGTCGGACCTCTTAAAGTGGGAAGCCATAAGAAAAAATACTTATTGGTCATGGTGGACAAGTTCACCAAATGGATAGAAGCCAAACCAGTTAAAACGGCTAAATCCGGACCAGTGATAGACTTCATATCAGGGGTCGTGCACCGTTATGGTGTCCCCCACAACATCATCACTGACAATGGCTCAAATTTCACAGCCAATGAAGTGAAAACTTGGTGCGGCAATATGGGCATTAAGCTCGATTACGCCTCTGTCTATCACCCCCAAACGAACGGTCAAGTTGAACGCGCAAATGGTCTTATCATTAGCGGCATCAAACCCAGACTAATGCGATCCTTGAAGGAATTAGATACGCATTGTGTCGAGGATCTCGTCTCCGTACTCTGGGGGCTGTGGGCCACGCCAAATCGCACCACCGGATACACACCATTTTTTATGGTGTACGGCGCAGAGGCAGTACTACCCTGCGATATAATTCATGACCCACCTCGCGTGTGCATGTACGAAGAGAAAAAAGTCGAGCTAGATCGGCAGGACAACTTAGATGCCCTGGAGGAGGAGCGTGACATCGCAAAAGCCTGTTCCGCATTCTATCAGCAGCAGGCTCGAAGGTATCAAAGCAGAGAAGTACGGGCCAAAACTTATAATGTTGGCAAGCTCGTTCTACACCTACCGGAGAAGAAGAAGGACAAGCTCAAGCCCAAGTGGGAGGGTCCCTTCATCATTGATAAAGTCCTCACCGGAGGAGCGTACCGTCTGCATAATGCATCAGATAACAGACTCGACCGAACCTATGGAACGCGGCCAGACTCCGAAGATTCTACGCCTAGTGCCGAACTCAGTGTTCGTCTCCTTACCTCCACCTTTTCAATTATGTCCTCCTTTTTTCTTTCTCCCCCTCTTTTCTTTTTACACACAAAGCCTTAAATGCTTTATAGATGCTTCTATCACTCCGGCCGCACTATGCGTGCTCAATATACCTGGGGGCTTCCTATACGGAAGCTTAAGATAATTATTTTCATAGCTTCATGCCCACCACATATGCGTCACCTTTCCATATGTGCCTTTTCTTCACCATTATATGCATCGATATGACTTAAGTTTTGGCCATGCTGGGTTTCCTGGCTCTTGTGTTTATGCCCTACATTCCCGTTAATTCAGCTAGGGCATAAGGGGAGCACCTCTGCGATTGTTACTGCCGGTTCAGCCGGATGTGTACCTCAGACTAGGTGAAGCCGAAAGCTAGCATTCTTAAGGGAATATTTGGCCGGTGAACAAAAGATGCTCTTTGTCTATTACAGCATAAATCCCCAGATGTTTTGTATCCTGCGTCTCTGTTCGCAGTTCAGACATGCACATGATGCATGCATACCCAGGGAAAGGAACCCTTAACAGAACTATTCTCTCTGGAAGATGTTTCTTACTAACCATGTAATATAACATAACTAGTTGGGTACTTGTCTGTTCAAGCACTTATGACCTCTACGCTTGGTTTCCACGCGTACCCCGGTTCTACATAACTGAGCGGGTATTCGGATACACTTCGGACTGTCGGGTCTGGAGGCTGAAGCGAAAAGGTCCACCAAGACAAATGATTTACAATCCGGCTAGGGACTACATACGTCCTTTGAAGTACATAGTCACTTGGACTTGCTAAATTCTTCTTCTATACCATCCAACAGGCTGTCTAGCCTACAATCCTGTTGGGAGTACTTTGCGGCTAATTCTACTTGGTCATATACCATACTTATGGGAATCTCTTTCCCATTTGGCCCCACCGGTCTGACCTCGGCCATATGGTTTGGGTTAGCCTTGGTGTATCGCGTCTTCACCATGGCCCAGGCTTCCCTTGCACCTTGTCGGCAGGCCGATACCTTTCATAATCGGAAGCACCGCCGTGCTCCCTTGAGCATATCCACAAGCTCCCCCATGCCTCCTGGGAGGGAAGCGGAGGGCCACAAGGCCTGGGCAATACCCTACATCACCTGCCAAGCTCATTCGTGCAGTTGTGAGAGATCTTGCAGCAGATAACTTGTGGATCCGGGCATCTCCTCTTCAGGACGGCCTGTCAGCATACCTAGAGACATGGCTATGTTAATATGTTTCTTCGCCGAACTGTACTGCAGTTCGTTTAAGCTCTTACCATAAATGTTGCGTCGAAGCCTCCTATTCTCCTTCACGGAGTCAGCAAGCTAAGCTCGAACATTTGTTAATTCGATGCTCAGCTGGATATTGGCATCTTGGAGATTGTTTTTCTCTTGCCTAACCTGCGTAAGCACACGCTCGCCAGCCTTTAGCTGTCTTCGAACATGTGGCTCATTATCTTTTACGATCTCTGGATTGTCTCCGGGATTGCCTGCAGGATCTTTTGTTAGATTTCTAAAGCATGCCGAATACTAACTGGTATACGTACTTGGATTAAGACAAGTATTACCAGATGAGGCCTTCTTGGATTCCTCTATTTTGGCAAGTGCGGCCCTCAGCTGGGCCTTGCATTCCTCTACCTCTTGAGATAAATGGGAATTCTTATCCACGAGAACCTGTGCATACAATGATCCTTAAATCAGTTGTGCCAACTGTTTCAAGTCTCGAGGGCTACTGATATACATACTTATCGACTTACCCGTATATCCTTTGTATACTGGTCCGTCGCTCTGGCGAGTCCGTCTTGAGCAGCGCGAATATATGCATCTCTTGAATTGAAGGCATTGAACGCCTCTTCGGAAAAAATACCATCGCGGAGTATGACCCGTCTGCGCCGGTGATTCATGGCACTCTCCAATTCGGAATTCGTAGTGGAGAACCTGTCCGCATCCTCTGTAGGAGGACAATTCGGTGTTGTCCCCGCATTAGCCTCCACTCGTGAGGCCGGTTCTGGAATCCGGCTGGTGGAGGCGTGGCTGGCAGGGTCTCCGGATATAGTCCGGCGACTACTCTTTCTGCCAGGACATAATTGACGCTCTTACATTTCAAAGATGATAGTCGCGGAGCAGGTTTTAAATTATACCTCTGTGACGGCGTCTCGATCCTAACCGCCTTCCTCTTAAGCCTGCCTGGCCTGGGTGCCCTTTGCTGATGAGTCCCCATGGGCTCGGCACGGCGTCCCGATTGCCGTTTCTATAGAAGTACAATATATGTGCATAACGTATGGCATGAAGAAGGAATCCTTCTCGGAAGTTAGGACTTCGGCTTTACTTACGTGTGATACAGGGAGCAGTCCGGGATAATCCGCGATTATGGCCACCAAGGTGCCGTCACAGCTTGCCTGGTAAAATGTCCCATCGACAAGCTCCACAGATATATCCGGATCTTCTTCAAGTCCGGGGCCGAGAGCCCGGCCAGGATCCTCTGGCTGCGGAGATGGGCTGTTGAACTCTTTCACGACCTTTCTCAGTTCCTACTTTGAAATAGCAAGGTAAATAATCATAACAAGGGATGCAAGAATAAATAGAGCTGATTAAAAGATGACGGATTACCCAGCTCGGGGGATTGTACATGGAAAATCCATCCCGTGGTTTGATGCGGAGGAACTCCTCTTCTTCTCCTTTGTACAAATCGGACAATATTCTCGCCAGAGCGGTGGCAGAGTCCGAACCTTTACGACTGCAGTGGGTGGCATCGTCTTCTCCATTGAAGTGCCACATGGGTTTCCCCCGGCATTGAAGTGGCTGCACCCCCCGCATTATGCATATTGATATAACTTCAATTATTGTCAGTCCTGATTGGGCCAATGTTTTTATCCTGCCCATCAGGTAGTGGACTTCTCTGTCATCTTCCTCCTGGGGCTCCGAGGGCGCCAGCTTTGGTGTTTCTTCAGCGGAGCATTAGAACTCAGGAAGGCCCGTCTGGATTGGGTCTGGAAGGGGAACGTCCTCTACGTAAAACCACTCCGAAGGCCAGTCTTCGGATGCCTTCTTTGGAGTGCTGGACAAGTATCCGGTCTGGGCGACGCGCCATATTTCGGCTCTGCCCACTTGATATATAGATCCCTCTTGATTACGAGGGACGAGGCAAAATAGCCTCTTCCATAGCTCGAAATGAGCCTCACAGCCTAGAAATAGCTCACAAAGGGCAACGTAACCTGCGATGTGCAGTACGGAGGCGGGGGTGAAATCATGCAGCTAGAGGCCGTAGAACTCTAGGAGCCTGCGGAGGAACGGGTGGATTGGAAACCCGAGTCCCCTCAACAAATATGGGACAAGGCATACCCGCTCCCCCTGAGATGGGTTAGGAAAGCTCTCCGCCTGCTCCCTGCCATTGTAGGTGGATAGTCCGGCTCGGACGGGGACCATGTCTGCAGGTGGAAGGAACCCTTGGGTCTGCAACTCTACTAATCGGCTATGGGGGACATAACACTTTTCCCAATCACCTGGCTTAGAGCTAAGTGTGCGAGAAGAGGAGCTGCGGCGACCGGCCATGATGGAATGGTTTTTTTCCGGGCGTGCTCTGCTGAATGCTTGATGGGGGGAAGATGGTGTGATTTGGATCTAAGGATCCCCGTCTCTTCAAATATACGGTTCGCTTACAGGGTCAGGGTGGCAAATGTAAAAATGCCCCAGCTCCTCGTATTCACTCAACACTTGGAGATAGCCATTATTGAAGCACAGAAGCCGAGGAGTACAACATTAATGGGAAGCCGGACACTGTTTGCTATGATAGGTACTCTGGATTTGGAGAAGAACCCGCCTTGCAATGCCGAAGACAATCTGCGCGCCGGACTCATCGTCATTGAAGCCTGGTCCGGGGGCTACTGAGGGAGTCCCGGATTAGGGGGTATCCGGACAACCGGACTATGTACTTTGGCCGGACGGTTGGACTATGAAGATACAAGATTGAAGACTTCGTCCCGTGTCCGGATGGGACTCTCCTTTGCGTGGAAGGCAAGCTTGGCGATTAGGATGTTAGATCTCCTTCTCTGTAACCGACTCTGTGTAACCCTAGCCCCCTCCAGTGTCTATATAAACCGGAGGGTTTAGTCCATGGGACAACAACAATCATAATCATAGGCTAGCTTTTTGTCAGGACCCCGACTCAATGCCAGATCGATCTAGCATGTAACACCTCATATCACCTTGCGGCCTCACGCACGGTATTCCCACGGGTGTCGCCTTACCTTTGCCCGGGACCGTTTGCGCCTTCTGGCACACGTATATGACAGTGTCGCTAGCATCCATATGATAAGGAGCCCGGGCTGACATGGCTAGTCGTAAACCCAAAGTGGCACAGACTTACAGGGACAGGCATCCATGACCCAGCATCGAACGTGTCGGTCATCAGCGAGTGAATCCAGGCTGTAGCACTGGGCTAGCAGGACTCCGGTGAACCGGGCTGTAGTGGGCTAACAGGACTCCGGTATTCATCGGGTGACATTTCCCCGAAGGGACAGACACAGGAACGAAGAAGGACACATGCCGGCCAGCCTAAGTGTTCCGGAGCAGTAGCAAGCTACCATGGCTCAGTGAAACACTAGGAGACATTTCCCCGTAAGAGAGGCTACTAAAGATAAACAACTAGATGGTCAGATCCCACACATACCAAGCATTTCAATAACATACACACAATATGCTCGATATGTGCAAATACAACATGGCATCACAACATGACTCTACGACTCAAGTAATTTATTCAATAGGCTCCGAGGAGCGAGATATTACAAACATGGGTCTCATGACCCAACAATCAGAGCATACAAATCAAAGCACAAGCGGAAGCTATCATGTCTGGGTACAGACATCTATAACTAAAAAAGGCTGAGAAGCCTGACTATCTACCAGATCCTGCCGGGGCACAAGATCGTAGCTGAGGTAACAAGCTAAACGTCGAAGTCCACGCGAAACTACTAGTGAGACCGAAGTCTCTCTGCAAAAACATAAAATAGGCAAACGTGAGTACAAATGTACCCAGCAAGACTTACATCAGAACTAACTACATATGCATCATTATCAACAAAGGGATGGTGGGGTTTAACTGCAGCAAGCCAGCTTTGACTCGGTGGCTATCCTGAACTACGACTGCAATGTAACTCTTTTGAGGTGGCGCACACGAGTCCACATATTCACCATATCAATACACCACTATGGAACCGCTCCCGTCTCCCTACGAGAACGCCATCCATAGCACTCACGCTTATCTTGCGTATTTTAGAGTATCCACTTTCACTTGTCTATGAACTGATATAAGCAACCCAGAAGTCCTTTACCGCGGACACGACTATTCGAATAGATGATGTTAACCCTGCAGGGGTGTACTTCTTCATACATGTTTCCACCACTTAGCGTCTGCACACGACAGGTGCTCGGCAGACTTCAAGCGAAAGCCGACGTGGGTGTAGACCACGACCTACCTAAACACTCAAGGCTCTAGTCCAGGTTTATCGCCTATTCGGGTTGCATCCATGAGGAGATCCGGCCGGAGTTTCGCTCACAACCCCAAACGATGTGAACAGGGTTCCCGAGACACCAAACGGGCGCCCGGTACACCGTGCCACGTGCCTACCGCATCACAGACCACCCCTCCGGTCAGCGCTGCCCACGGCCTCCAGCATACTACAAACACCAGAAACTACTTGCAACTCCTGGACAGAGGACAAGGGTGGATAAGAAGTCGAGCGGGGTCATATTTCAGGGCCCAATGTATGGTAGTAGCTGAATCATGGATCACAAACACAGAACTCAGTTCCTACGGACGACTTCAATGAGACAACCCACCATGTACTCCTACATGGCCTCTCACCGCTACCTTTACCAAATCGTGTTCACCACTTAGCTCACACACAGTAGGACATGTTCACACACCTCTGATTCATCCCTGATGAATCAGACCTGACTCAACTCTAAGCAGTAGCAGGCATGACAAACAAGCAAGAATGAGTAGGCACAACAGGGCTCAAACAACTCCTACTCATGCTAGTGGGTTTCATCTATTTACTGTGGCAATGACAGGTCATGCAGAGGATAAAGGGGTTCAACTACCGCAGCAAGTAACAGATGAATCGGTGTTGTCCTAATGCATTAAAAGAGAGCAGGAGCGAGAGAGTAGGATTGTATCGGAATGAACAAGGGGGTTTTGCTTGCCTGGCACTTCTGAAGATAACATTGAGTCTTCATCAGTGTCAACGATCACAACGTCGGAACATCATCTACCGGGAGGGAACAGATACCGGCAACAAAGAAGAACACAATCAATGCAATGCACAAAATGATGCATGCTATGACATGGCAATATGAATGTGTTTTGAGCTAATGCAACTAGAAACAGATTAAATGAAGTTGGTTTGAATAGAAGATTCAAATTCAAACTCCATATGTGATTATTCAAATGCCATTTAATTGATTTGTGCTAAACAGCAGCTATAAGTTGTTCTAACATGCATGAAAATGGTACAGATGGATTCCTTGAATTTTTCTGATAATTTTTCATATATAAATTATTTAATTTGGAGTTACGGTTGAATTTCTATGAATTTTAGAAGTTTATACAATTTTCTGGAATTTATAAATCATTTCCTAATTTATTTTAATTCCAGAAAGGAATTATTGCGTCAGCATGACCTCATCCTGACGTCATCAGGTCAACAGGGCGGGTCCAGGTCAAACCTGACGTGTGGGGGCCACACGTCAGTGACACAGGGCTAGTTAGTGTCAATGGCAGGTGGGGCCGGGTCAAAGGCCACGTCAGCACGGTCAAAGCTGACGCGTGGGGCCACTGTGATTAACTTAAACTAAACAGAAAATAAACTAAGATTAGTTAAAGCATGGGGCCTAGGTGTCAGTGACACGGTGCGGTGTTTAGTGGCTAATTAAGCCAGCCACGTCAGCAAGTGACGCTGGCGACCACGGCGACGGCGAGACCTCGCCGGAGTTGCTCGGGACGGCGCTACAGCCCGCGGCTGGTCGCGCTGAGGGCACCAAGAGGGAGCCTGTGCTCCCGCGCATCTAGGGGCGCACGCAGCTGGGCACAGGGAGGCCGGGGTCGACGGCGGCGACCACTTAGGCGGCGGCCGGAGCTACGGCAACGACGGGTTAGGCGATGCAGGGCGCCAGGGGAGGCGTTGGTGAGTGCTATGTGCTCGTGGGACTGTGGTGAGCACGACGGTGGGCTCGAGAACGAGCTGCGGTGGCTGTGGCCACGGCCACGCCATGGCCGGCGGCGAGAAACTCTCGGCCGCGGTGGGAGATGGGGCTAGGGGGCGAGAACGGAGGGGGCGAGCACAGGAGAAGCAGCGGAGGCTCACAGCGGATCCATTCGAGGCGGAGACGAGGCCGGGGATGGTCCGGAGCCGACGAATCGGGCGGCGGCGACCGGCGGGTCCGAGGAGGGGGAAAACGTCGGGGCGGCGCTTCGGGGCTTCTGGAGGGGCGTGGCTCGGTGAGGTGGGTCGAGGACGGAGTGGCGGAGCTTGTGAGCTAGTCAGGGAAGCGAGGGGGCGGCGGTGGCCGCGGCAGCAGCAAACGGCGGCGACGGTCGCTCTCGGGTGCGTGCGAGAGAAAGAACAGAGGAGGAGATGGGGACGAGGGAGTGAGCGGGAGGGTTCCAGGGGGTCGAGGCGGCACCGAGGAGAAGGCGCGAGGCGTCGTGGTGGCCTCAGGCGAAGCAGACGAGCAGAGTGGTGGCGTGGCGAGCTCGGGCGCGTGCGCCGAGTCCCTCCTCTGCCTACTGGCGCGAGGAGGAAGGCGACAGGGAGGAGGAGGTGGGCTGGGCCGCACAGTGCTGGACCAGCACAGGAGCTGGGCCGGCTCTGGTGGGCTGCAGAGGTAAGCGCCAGGTACTTCTTTCTCTATCTCTCTTTTTCTAATTATCTCAGTTTTCTATTATTCTGTAAATTTAGGGCTTTATTAAAAATACTCAGACACTTTCAAAAATCATGAAACTAATCATGGCTACTGCTTAGAATATATTCAACAGTAAACATTTTAGTTTATGATTATTTGAGCATTTGAAATATTTAATAGCATTTAAATGCCCAAATGAAAATACTATATGATTTAATTCAGTGACCAAATATGTCCTGCAAAAATATAAACCATTTTTGGTAGATGCTTCCACCTCAAACCAGAAATGTTGAACATTTTTAGAGGACATTTTGAGTTCAATGAAAAAGGTTTTATTTTGACCCTAGTTGAATTCATTTGGTGCTAGGGCTTAGTCAATCCCCATCTCAGGTTTAAATGAAATTTAAACATGATGTAACACTCTAATGCATGCACTAGGCATTGTCAGAACTAGGGATGTGACAACTCACCCCCACTAAACAAGAATCTTGTCTCGAGATTCAAGCGTAGGGTAAGGTGAAGGGTAAACGCAACTAGTATAATCTTCACGATCCAGGGTGTACTTCAGTTGAACGTTGATTCATTCACCATCATTGTCTTGAAGTCTTGCTCTGAGAAATCCTGTCAACATGACATGGAGGGAAGAAGGAGACTCTAGAAGGGTCGATCTTCTCGAAGATCGAACAACTCACGGAATGAGACATATGACCATCTCTCGGGTTGAGACACGAGATACACATCAAGAGGGGTGGAAAGAAACGGATGACGAAGGTTCACTAGGTGGACAACAATTCCACACTTAAGAAGGTGGTAATCGGTTGTCAACGTAGCGAGGAGTTGAGTTGCCATGATACCACAACGAGACACCTTCGGAACCGTGACTCGTAGATATCTCCTCTTAAGTGGCAAAAGAATTACCTTTGATTCAGAGATCATTGAAACTCTTTATACCAGCTTAAGGCAAATCATAATCGATCATTTAGAGGGGTTCGGTAGAATGGCATACTCAAACTTGGATGATGTGGATTACCTTGTTGAAGACAACATAATGGATGATTTTTGCTTATCACCGGAAATGGAAGAGACCCATGGTAGAATGGCACAATGGCGGTGCAAGCTGGGAACAAAATGCAAATGCTGGGAATGATTCTGGTAACTGGGGAAGAACCCAACAATAGAGAGTGAATTCACTGTTGGAGTGGTTATAGCATAACCGAGGAAATCTGGGGCAATCCCAGCTAGTGCCGATGATAAGACGTAGCGCTTGTGCGTGCTCTCAAGAACTTGAGCATTTCCACAATCATCAAGGTTTTATCAACAACCGAGTCAAGGGTGCTGACAACACAACATACTACCATGATGAATGGCGATGGACGATGCAGATGCAAAGGAGGATAACACTTTCTCAGATTTCACCTTAGCGAGGCCAAGGGGACGAAATCTGGATGATCGACCGAAAGACATTTAGCACTCCGCTTCTAATGTTCTCCTTGATGTGCTAGTGTAACCCATTCATAGATATGGTTTGATATCTAGAACATCAAGTAAAAAGGTCGGACTTCGGAACACAGAAATCATAAGGAATAACTACGGAAGTAAATCCTGCAAAATCCTTATGGGAAGGTGGCCAACTTCTTCAATCAAGATACTACAATTATAGGTCTTCCGGCTGGGTGTGTTGGCCACGACATTCACTTTACCGGTTATCGAGGGACCAATATTATAGTTCTTGGAAAATGTTCCAATCATCATATCTGCCTGAGATTCAGATCTGGTTGGTGTCAGAATATTCCAGACTCATCGAGTCTAGGAAGAAAAATGAAAGTTTGCAACACAAATCGACGAGATGACGTTGCGAGATTCCCGGGAAATGAACTGCGATAGTAAGCTCCAAAACATGAGCTGGTTCTGCTACAAACATGTGAACACATTGTCCCAGACAAGCATGACCACAAAGTAGTCTTATAATAAAACACTACCGAGTTCAGGAGGGGGAACCATCAGCGAGGATATCGAAGTTTTGTACAAATCCGTCTGGTACCTTCGGGACTAGCACTTAGAACTTATTAACCTTGAACAAATCGATCAGTGGTTTGGTGTGCTAGGGACACATATAGAATGGAGGTTGCAAGTCTCCAGACCACAGAATACTTCGCACGTATGCATGACTGATTTGGGATGATTCCAAAGGAAACAACATTGACCTTCTCGAATCCACGGCGGCAACTTGCATCAAATGCACATGAACTGGAGGAAGTCACTTCTTACATCCGAACATATGCTTCATGAACTAGCATGAAGAAATGCTTTCAAAAGTTTCCAACACTAGCTTAATGTTCAACAAATCATGGAGGAGATAAGGATGTTGTCAATGGGCTCAACAACAATTCATCCGGGTTTCCTTTTAAAAGGAATTCCATAGTTAAGTGAACAAGGTGATAGCATTGGTCAGACCAAAAAGATATAATGGTGTATGCTCGAGGGATCAACCACGAGTAAGACAACATTACGAATATCGTTGGTACTAATTTGATTTGACGATAGCCTACACTCAAATCAAAGGATTGATAAGACAGTAGGTCCAGCAACTGATCACAGGGACCAATCGATGAAGATATCATCTTTCTTCAACACACACAAACACAAGATATCCCTTTTGAAAAATGAACTAAGTTAGGCAAGCTTTTATCTTCCAACTCTCCAAGTTGTTGTCTAGCTTAACCAACTAGCTCCGGGATATCCAACACAGATTCTTGGAGAAAGGGTGGTTCACAAGAAACCAACTTGATCACGAGCTCAACATAACGGTCAGGTGACGACCTGGTGATACTTCCGAGAAGACATTCAGAAAATCATGAACCACCGGTATGTTACTAAGCTCGAGAACAATCTCGCTTTTGAGGGCAAGACGGTATGATCAAATGAGTGAGGACTTGAAATAATCCTAACTCATCGATCGAGGAGTGAACCAGGAGAATGGACTAGGTAGCACGATCAATCTTAGAATGATGATTCGATAACCAACATGCTAAGAATGAAATTATTGACCTTTAACTACCAAGCAACGGGGTTGCTAGGAGTATGGAGTTCACACATCACGATTCACTTGTCGGCGCTCCGGTTGCAACAACACGGAAGCGAGAAATGAAAAGGATGGCGAGAAGTATCACTACGTCAAGAATTCACAAGGGCTGGAGCAATTCTCATGAAGATCCTGACATAAAGGGGGTGATACTCCAGGGTAGAACAGAATCAAAAGTTGGATTGCATCTGATCTATGGAAGACAACTTCTTTGACCCGATCCTGGATATGGATGATGTACTGGAGTTTGTTTCTCCAAGTCATTCAGGACAGAATGGCTTGACGGACCACAAGAGTAATAGGCCTCGATACACGAATGCACGCATACTCTTGACTATCAATTGACAGACGAAGGTCAGTAGACAACTAAAGCGGGACAACTCAAAGGAACATATAACTTTCTGAGTTGTGGATGCATAGATTAGTATGTCGAATCAGGTTCAACAGGTTTCTTCCGGATAATCCATGCGGAAAGGTAGAACTGGCAGAGTCATAACATAGAATCGAGAACTCATCAAGAGCTCTGGTTGTGATCTTTTGGTTCAAAGAACTTCTGCCATAAACGGTTCATAGTATTTGGAAGAAGGAAAAATACCATGGACCTCGAGGACTAATGCAAAAGTTACTAATATCCTAAAGGAACTAGCAAACCCTATCAACATGAAGTAAGTAGAGTGAATCTCGGGTTCAGAACCCAGGAGTAGAATGCCTACTACTAAGTAGCACCACGGGATGCTTTCGAGAATGATGGCCAGAATCTTCACACTGGGAACACAAAACATTGCTAGGTTACTAGGTGACTCCCTAAAACACCTAGGGTCATAATAATAGCTCCAACATATATGTCAAGGCAGTAATTTACCTCAACTCACCGATTAGTGTGGTTAATCTGTCCCAAGGAACATCGAAACGGGAGGAAGGGATTTTGCAAATGCTTCAGACTATTCAGAAACCTGGGGTGACTCGGACAGCATAACGGCTATAAATGCTCAAAAAGATTTGAGACATTCACAAAAATGGTGGCATAACCACTCAGAAGCACAATATCAAGGTTTCTAGATCAACAGTTAACATACAGAGGTAGAAACTGAACTGAAGCTTAATCCAACAATCTTATAAGTCTACGGGTTAGTAACACGTGATCCTGATGGAAAGAAGAGATAGCCTAGTTCTTAATCCCCGTAGAAGAGAAGATGATGACTCAGATCAGAAGGCCATGAGGTATAAGGAGTAAAAAAAAGCCTTACGTTCCATCCCACAATCAATTCCCTTATATAACTAAGAATTTCTAGACTCAACTTCGACCAGTTTGGCTTGGTAATCCTACAGGCAGTCAAGCTCTGATACCAACGCTGTCAGGACCCCGACTCAATACCAGATCGATCTAGCATGTAACACCTCATATCACCTTGCGGCCTCACGCACGGTATTCCCACGAGTGTCGCCTTACCTTTGCCCGGGACCGTTTGCGCCTTTTGGCACACGTATATGACAGTGTCGCTAGCATCCATATGATAAGGAGCCCGGGCTGACATGGCTAGTCGTAAACCCAAAGTGGCACAGACTTACAGGGACAGGCATCCATGACCCAGCATCGAACGTGTCGGTCATCAGCGAGTGAATCCAGGCTGTAGCACTGGGCTAGCAGGACTCCGGTGAACCGGGCTGTAGCGGGCTAACAGGACTCCGGTATTCATCGCGTGACATTTCCCCGAAGGGACAGACACAGGAACGAAGAAGGACACATGCCGGCCAGCCTAAGTGTTCCGGAGCAGTAGCAAGCTACCATGGCTCAGTGAAACACTAGGAGACATTTCCCCGTAAGAGAGGCTACTAAAGATAAACAACTAGATGGTCAGATCCCACACATACCAAGCATTTCAATAGCATACACACAATATGCTCGATATGTGCAAATACAACATGGCATCACAACATGACTCTACGACTCAAGTAATTTATTCAATAGGCTCCGAGGAGCGAGATATTACAAACAGGGGTCTCATGACCCAACATTCAGAGCATACAAATCAAAGCACAAGCGGAAGCTATCATGTCTGGGTACAGACATCTATAAATGAAAAAGGCTGAGAAGCCTGACTATCTATCAGATCCTGCCGAGGGCACAAGATCGTAGCTGAGGTAACAAGCTAAACGTCGAAGTCCACGCGAAACTACTAGTGAGACCGAAGTCTCTCTGCAAAAACATAAAATAGGCAAACGTGAGTACAAATGTACCCAGCAAGACTTACATCAGAACTAACTACATATGCATCATTATCAACAAAGGGATGGTGGGGTTTAACTGCAGCAAGCCAGCTTTGACTCGGTGGCTATCCTGAACTACGACTGCAATGTAACTCTTTTGAGGTGGCGCACACGAGTCCACATATTCACCATATCAATACACCACTATGGAACCGCTCCCGTCTCCCTACGAGAACGCCATCCATAGCACTCACGCTTATCTTGCGTATTTTAGAGTATCCACTTTCACTTGTCTATGAACTGATATAAGCAACCCAGAAGTCCTTTACCGCGGACACGGCTATTCGAATAGATGATGTTAACCCTGCAGGGGTGTACTTCTTCATACATGTTTTCACCACTTAGTGTCTGCACACGACATGTGCTCGGCAGACTTCAAGCGAAAGCCGACGTGGGTGTAGACCACGACCTACCTAAACACTCAAGGCTCTAGTCCAGGTTTATCGCCTATTCGGGTTCCATCCATGAGGAGATCCGGCCGGAGTTTCGCTCACAGCCCCAAACGATGTGAACAGGGTTCCCGAGACACCAAACGGGCGCCCGGTACACCGTGCCACGTGCCTACCGCATCACAGCCCACCCCTCCGGTCAGCGCTGCCCACGGCCTCCAGCATACTACAAACACCAGAAACTACTTGCAACTCCTGGACAGAGGACAAGGGTGGATAAGAAGTCGAGCGGGGTCATATTTCAGGGCCCAATGTATGGTAGTAGCTGAATCATGGATCACAAACACAGAACTCAGTTCCTACGGACGGCTTCAATGAGACAACCCACCATGTACTCCTACATGGCCTCTCACCGCTACCTTTACCAAATCGTGTTCACCACTTAGCTCACACACAGTAGGACATGTTCACACACCTCTGATTCATCCCTGATGAATCAGACCTGACTCAACTCTAAGCAGTAGCAGGCATGACAAACAAGCAAGAATGAGTAGGCACAACAGGGCTCAAACAACTCCTACTCATGCTAGTGGGTTTCATCTATTTACTGTGGCAATGACAGGTCATGCAGAGGATAAAGGGGTTCAACTACCGCAGCAAGTAACAGATGAATCGGTGTTGTCCTAATGCATTAAAAGAGAGCAGGAGCGAGAGAGTAGGATTGTATCGGAATGAACAAGGGGGTTTTGCTTGCCTGGCACTTCTGAAGATAACATTGAGTCTTCATCAGTGTCAACGATCACAACGTCGGAACATCGTCTACCGGGAGGGAACATATACCGGCAACAAAGAAGAACACAATCAATGCAATGCACAAAATGATGCATGCTATGACATGGCAATATGAATGTGTTTTGAGCTAATGCAACTAGCAACAGATTAAATGAAGTTGGTTTGAATACAAGATTCAAATTCAAACTCCATATGTGATTATTCAAATGCCATTTAATTGATTTGTGCTAAACAGCAGCTATAAGTTGTTCTAACATGCATGAAAATGGTACAGATGGATTCCTTGAATTTTTCTGATAATTTTTCATATATAAATTATTTAATTTGGAGTTACGGTTGAATTTCTATGAATTTTAGAAGTTTATACAATTTTCTGGAATTTATAAATCATTTCCTAATTTATTTTAATTCCAGAAAGGAATTATTGCGTCAGCATGACCTCATCCTGACGTCATCAGGTCAACAGGGCGGGTCCAGGTCAAACCTGACGTGTGGGGGCCACACGTCAGTGACACAGGGCTAGTTAGTGTCAATGGCAGGTGGGGCCGGGTCAAAGGCCACGTCAGCACGGTCAAAGCTGACGCGTGGGGCCACTGTGATTAACTTAAACTAAACAGAAAATAAACTAAGATTAGTTAAAGCATGGGGCCTAGGTGTCAGTGACACGGTGCGGTGTTTAGTGGCTAATTAAGCCAGCCACGTCAGCAAGTGACGCCGGCGACCACGGCGACGGCGAGACCTCGCCGGAGTTGCTCGGGACGGCGCTACAGCCCGCGGCTGGTCGCGCTGAGGGCACCAAGAGGGAGCCCGTGCTCCCGCGCATCTAGGGGCGCACGCAGCTGGGCACAGGGAGGCCGGGGTCGACGGCGGCGACCACTTAGGCGGCGGCCGGAGCTACGGCAACGACGGGTTAGGCGATGCAGGGCGCCAGGGGAGGCGTTGGTGAGTGCTATGTGCTCCTGGGACTGTGGTGAGCACGACGGTGGGCTCGAGAACGAGCTGCGGTGGCTGTGGCCACGGCCACGCCATGGCCGGCGGCGAGAAACTCTCGGCCGCGGTGGGAGATGGGGCTAGGGGGCGAGAACGGAGGGGGCGAGCACAGGAGAAGCAGCGGAGGCTCACAGCGGATCCATTCGAGGCGGAGACGAGGCCGGGGATGGTCCGGAGCCGACGAATCGGGCGGCGGCGACCGGCGGGTCCGAGGAGGGGGAAAACGTCGGGGCGGCGCTTCGGGGCTTCTGGAGGGGCGTGGCTCGGTGAGGTGGGTCGAGGACGGAGTGGCGGAGCTTGTGAGCTAGTCAGGGAAGCGAGGGGGCGGCGGTGGCCGCGACAGCAGCAAACGGCGGCGACGGTCGCTCTCGGGTGCGTGCGAGAGAAAGAACAGAGGAGGAGATGGGGACGAGGGAGTGAGTGGGAGGGTTCCAGGGGGTCGAGGCGGCGCCGAGGAGAAGGCGCGAGGCGTCGTGGTGGCCTCAGGCGAAGCAGACGAGCAGAGTGGTGGCGTGGCGAGCTCAGGCGCGTGCGCCGAGTCCCTCCTCTGCCTACTGGCGCGAGGAGGAAGGCGACAGGGAGGAGGAGGTGGGCTGGGCCGCACAGTGCTGGACCAGCACAGGAGCTGGGCCGGCTCTGGTGGGCTGCAGAGGTAAGCGCCAGGTACTTCTTTCTCTATCTCTCTTTTCTAATTATCTCAGTTTTCTATTATTCTGTAAATTTAGGGCTTTATTAAAAATACTCAGACACTTTCAAAAATCATGAAACTAATCATGGCTACTGTTTAGAATATATTCAACAGTAAACATTTTAGTTTATGATTATTTGAGCATTTGAAATATTTAATAGCATTTAAATGCCCAAATGAAAATACTATATGATTTAGTTCAGTGACCAAATATGTCCTGCAAAAATATAAACCATTTTTGGTAGATGCTTCCACCTCAAACCAGAAATGTTGAACATTTTTAGAGGACATTTTGAGTTCAATGAAAAAGGTTTTATTTTGACCCTAGTTGAATTCATTTGGTGCTAGGGCTTAGTCAATCCCCATCTCAGGTTTAAATGAAATTTAAACATGATGTAACACTCTAATGCATGCACTAGGCATTGTCAGAACTAGGGATGTGACACTTTTAGGGTTTAGCCTCTACGATCTCATGGTAGATCAACTCTTGTAATACTCATATCATCAAGATCAATCAAGCAGGAAGTAGGGTATTACCTCCATCGAGAGGGCCCGAACCTGGGTAAACATCGTGTCCCCAGCCTCCTGTTACCATTAGCCTTAGACGCACAGTTCGGGACCCCCCTACCCGAGATCCGCCGGTTTTGACACTGACAATGATCTCCCAAGGATGTTGTCCGAGAGATCGCTGATGTGGTCCACTAAAGATTGTACTGGTTCCTTAAGTCCAGGGGGCCCTTCTGGCTGCACAGCTGGGTCCAAGATCTACATCCGGCAGCGGCGCTGGCCGGAGCCTCACCTGTGTACATACCAATCTAAAAGAAAAAATGGCATAAACATACATGTAGGACATTCAAAATCAATTCTCAAGATCTGGAAGAAAAAAGGCACAAACATATATGTAGGACATTCAAAATCAATTCTCAAGATCTGGCCATGAATTATTAGCACGCAAACTAACCTAGTCAGATTATTAGCAAAAATCATTTGTACAAAACAAACAATTAATCACTAACTCTATACCGATAACATTCAAACAATCAATACACTACGTGCATCTAACGGATCTTAATTACTCTGATTTCATGGACAGAGAGAACATAACCATAAGATTTGTATTATAGAAAAATTATAGAGGGGCGGTGGGGGGGGAGTAACCAGAGAAAACACATGATATGTTTTCCGCACAAATGGGTATATAGATGACTAACAGGTTTTCGTCGGAGTCGCAGTCATTGTCGGAGTTTCTGTTGACCTCCGGCTCTGGCTGGGGGGGGGGGGCACAACAGTGCCAAAGAAGTCAAGGTCGTGCTGCTGACCGCGTGAGACCTCATCGGCCACGACGACAACCTATGTGCCTAGCTTCACGCGTTGCACGGGTGCTTCACTTGCCCCAACGTTACCACTCCCTCCGATAGTGTGCTTCGGCGACATCCTCATACACTCCAGAGTCCAGACATTGGTAACAACTGTGGACCGGAGGTGCGGGTGCCTATTATGGAAGCAACACGGGCGCGCAATTAATACGGACCAGTGGGAGCGAGGCAGACTGCGGTCAAAAGCTGTCTCGCCTCCCGGTGAGCCTGCGCGGCGGACTTCTGCCATTCCTACCATCATTTCACACAACTACTCGCACGCCTCCCGTCAATACGCACACCTACATGCACGCCTCCTCGTATGCCTGCACGGAGAATTGCTCACAGGCGTCCGGTCAACTCACGCCTGCTCGCATGGCACACAAGGCATGTGGCAACACGTATATTTTTTGGTTTATTGATGATTCATACCGTTGCTTTACTGCTTAACTGAAGCATGGCACAGTCTAACGCACACGGTCCGAATAAATAATCCATATGAGATATTGGTTGCCAGTTTTTAATAATCCCCCGTTTGGAAGAAGATTATATCAAAACGAGTCTCATTGATGAAAAAAATACAATATCATAGTCTACAGGTGTCCATATATGACACCACGATAAGTTTCATGAACTTCAACTAAGATTTGGATTTACTGAATTTTAAAAATATATATTCTTAATATTTTGAAATCTCTTGCATAGGGAAACATGCACCCAGGGATACATATGATTTTGCAACCCATTTTGGTGTACATGTAGCTCAAATTTGATTTTTGCACATTAAATCCCTAGGAAATCAATCAATGTATAAAAATGGTCGAATGATGTCTGTTTTTTAAAAAACAATTAACACGACACTCCGCCTTTCTTCACATGTTCACTTCAGAAAAAGTTTGACATGCCTCAGAGTGGCTGTGCTGGTGCGGGACGTGTGTGTCTGTGTGTGGGGGGTGGGGGGAGGGGTCCGACAGTACACTACGAGTCATGAACCTCCGTGTGGAATTATTAATCATTTTGTGAGTCATATATGCCACATCAAAGTCATGAATTGGTTATTTATAGCATTACACAACCCTTTCATACTGTCGGCGTCCTGGATATGGGGGTATCCAGCCCTGCCTGCCTGCGGCCCACCACGTGGCTCCATTGACGGCCTGGTACGGCCCAACTTCGACATCAACAACTCAAGACCCTCGTGAGGGGCCAAGCTTTACAAGGCGGACGACGCCAAGACCCCCGAGGGGATCGACCTCCTCAGGCTGGCTCCCGAGGGGTGGAGAGTTCTATGCAAGGTTTACCTCACGAGGCTCAGCTGACGTGAGCCATGACGACCAAGGCCAGGCGGGCGCCAGGCGGGCGCAGAGCGCAGGTTTCCTCTTCGGTGCAAAGGAGGCAAGCCACAGGCGCGAAGTCCCGAGGAATCAGCCAAATGTTTCCATTCTGGTGCAACAAGACCAAGACCGCCAGGACAACACGACGGAGGTCATCGACGAACCCACCGCAGCGTCACGACCAGAGGCTTTTTGCAGGCGAAGACTACTTTTGTCAGGATAAGCTGTATTACTTGTCCCCTTTCAAATCCGGCTGTTGTGGGATCCCTTCCCGCCAACATTTGGGAAGAGGACCAAGGACACTATAAATAGTACTAGCCACCACCATAGAAGGGGGACGGATCGATCTGATTCACATCCACACCAGCTCCCTTGAGCTCAAGAACACCTCACCTCCTGAGGCCAGTTCATCCATTGTACTAGTTCATCCTCAGCCTACAAGGCAATCCACCACACCACACTGGATTAGGGTATTACACCACGACGGTGTCCCGAACCAGTATAAATTGATGTGTCTCTTTGTCTCTTTGAGCTTGACGCGCTAGGCTTAGGAGGATCGCGACTAGGCAGGCTGGGTAGGTCGAGATCTCCGAACGCACCCCAGTGTTCGAACCTCTCAAGGGTTTGCGGAACCCGAAATCTGACATTTGGCGCGCCAGGTAGGGGTGCGTCGGATCTTCTCCTCCATCGACTAGTCTACTGTCACTCCGACACCTCCATGGCCGACGCACGCCAAGCTCGCACCGAGCGCCCGGCTGCAGTCGCCGCCCGCATCGCTCAGACGGCTCCAGTGGGCGACGGTTGTGCCCGTCGCGCTCCGTCTCTGGCAGCCAACGCCGCCACGGGCCTTGCCGGCCACGAGCAGCAAGCTTCATCGTTGCACCTGTCGGTGCACCATGGCGGGTGCGTCGCTACTCCGTCACTGAACCCAACAGCTTCGTCATCCCACGCGCGTCGCGGCCAGGCGGACACGCAGGCCGCTCTGCTCATGGCGCGAGAGCTCCTTCTCTACTTCCCGGTGGGTGACCTCTACGAGGAGTGGCTCGAGCGGATCGCTGAGCTTGTCAGCGTCGTGCACAGGGGCTCTGCCGAGCCAGCCCGCTCACTGCCTCAGCAACCACCTACAGCGGGCGACGTGGTACACGGGGCTCCTCCACCACCTTCGGCCCAGGGCGTCATCGTCAGCCCAAGGCGCGCGGCACCACGACGCGACCCTCCGCGCCCTACGCCAGCTCGGGAGGACGTGAGCTGCCAGGTGGTGCAGCGACCTCAAGGAGAAGCGCGCGTGCTTCCAGCGCCCCAGCACCAGGCCCGCGTACTGCCGCATGAGGTTGCGGTTTATACGTCTCCAACGTATCTATAATTTTTGATTGTTCCATGCTATTATATTACTTGTTTTGGATGTTTATGGGCTTTACTAAACACTTTTATATCATTTTTGGAACTAACCTATTAACCGGAGGCCGAGCCCAAATTGCTGTTTTTTGCCTGTTTTAGTGTTTCGCAGAAAAGGAATATCAAATGGAGTCCAAACGGAATGAAACCTTCGGGAGAGTTATTTTTGGAACAAACGCAATCCAGGAGACTTGGAGTGAAAGTCAAGAAGCAGGCGAGGAAGCCACGAGGTAGGAGGGCGCGCTCAAGGGGGGTGGGCGCACCCCCACCCTCGTGGGGCCCTCGTGGCTCCCCTGACCGACTTCCTTTGCCTATATATATCTACGTACCCCAAAAACATCCAGGAGCACCACGAAACCCTATTTCCACCGCCGCAACCTTCTATACCCGTGAGATCCCATCTTGGAGACTTTCCCGGTGCTCTATCGGAGGGGGAATCAATCACAGAGGGCTTCTACATCAATCCATAGCCTCTCCGATGAGTTGTGAGTAGTTTACCACAGACCTTCGGGTCCATAGTTATTAGCTAGATGGCTTCTTCTCTCTCTTTGAATCTCAATACAATGTTCTCCTCGATCTTCTTGGAGATCTATTCGATGTAACTCTTTTTGCGGTGTGTTTGTCGAGATCCGATGAATTGTGGGTTTATGATCAAGTTTATCTATGAGAAATTTTTAAATCTCCTCTGAATTCTTTTATGTATGATTGGTTATCTTTGCAAGTCTCTTCGAATTATCAGTTTGGTTCGGCCTACTAGATTGATCTTTCTTGCAACGGGAGAAGTGCTTAGCTTTGGGTTCAATCTTGCGGTGTCCTTTCCTAGTGACAGCAGGGGTAGCAAGGCACGTATTGTATTGTTGCCATCGAGGATAAAAGATGGGGTTTATATCATATTGCTGGAGTTTATCCCTCTACATCATGTCATCTTGCCTAATGCGTTACTCTGTTCTTATGAACTTAATACTCTAGATGCATGCTGGATAGCGGTCGATCTGTGGAGTAATAGTAGTAGATGCAGGCATGAGTCGGTCTACTAATCTTGGACGTGATGCCTATATACATGATCATGCCTAGATATTCTCAGAATTATGCACATTTCTATCAATTGCTCGACGGTAATTTGTTCACCCACCGTAATACTTATGCTATCTTGAGAGAAGCCACTAGTGAAACCTATGCCCCCTGGGTCTACTTTCCATCATATAAGTTTTCGATCTACTTTATTTTGCAATCCCGACTTTCCAATTTATATCATAAAAATACCAAAAATATTTATTTATCTTATTATCTCTATCAGATCTCACTTTCGCAAGTGGCCGTGAAGGGATTGACAACCCCTTTATCGCGTTGGTTGCGAGGTTCTTATTTGTTTGTGTAGGTATGAGGGACTTCGAGTGTAGTCTCCTACTGGATTGATACCTTGGTTCTCAAAACTGAGGGAAATACTTACACTACTTTGCTGCATCACCCTTTCCTCTTCAAGGGAAAAACCAACGCATGCTCAAGAGGTAGCAAGAAGGATTTCTGGCGCCGTTGTTGGGGAGATCTACGCACAAGTCAAGACATACCAAGTACCCATCACAAACTCTTCTCCCTCGCATTACATTATTTGCCATTTTCCTCTTGTTTTCCTCTCCACCACTTCACCCTTGCCGTTTTATTCGCCCTCTCTTTTCTGTTCGCCTCTTTTTCGCTTGCCTCTTGTGTGCTTGTGTGTTGGATTGTTTGTCACGATGGCTCAAGATAATACTAAATTGTGTGATTTTTCCAATACCAACAACAATGATTTTCTTAGCACTCCGATTGCTCCTCTTACCGATGCTGAATCTTGTGAAATTAATGCTGCTTTGTTGAATCTTGTCATGAAAGATCAATTCTCTGGCCTTCCTAGTGAAGATGCCGCTACTCATCTAAACAACTTTGTTGATTTGTGCGATATGCAAAAGAAGAAAGATGTGGATAATGATATTGTTAAATTAAAGCTATTCCCCTTTTCACTTAGAGATCGTGCTAAAACATAGTTTTCGTCTTTGCCTAAAAATAGTATTAATTCATGGAATAAGTGCAAAGATGCTTTTATCTCTAAGTATTTTCCTCCCGCTAAGATCATCTCTCTTAGAAACGATATTATGAATTTTAAGCAACTTGATCATGAACATGTTGCACAATCTTGGGAGAGGATGAAATTAATGATTCACAATTTCCCTACACATGGATTAAATTTATGGATGATCATACAATTTTTTTATGCCAGATTGAATTCTGCTTCTAGAAATCTTTTAGATTCGGCCGCGGGAGGCACTTTTATGGAAATCACTTTAGGAGAAGCTACTAAACTCCTAGATAATATTATGGTGAATTATTCTCAATGGCACACCGAAAGATCTACTAGTAAAAAGGTTCATGTGATAGAAGAGATTAATATTTTGAGTGGAAAGATGGATGAACTTATGAAATTGTTTGCTAATAAGAGTGCTCCTATTGATCCTAATGATATGACTTTGTCTACTTTTATTGAGAATAATAATGAATCCATGGATGTAAATTTTGTTGGTAGGAATAATTTTGGTAACAATGCATATAGAGGAAACTTTAATCCTAGGCCGTTTCCTAGTAATTCCTCTAATAATTATGGAAATTCCTACAACAACTCTTATGGAAATTTTAATAAGATGACCTCTGATTTTGAGATTAGTGTTAAAGAATTTATGATTTCTCAAAAGAATTTCAACGCTTTGCTTGAAGAAAAATTGCCTAAGATTGATGAACTGGCTAGGAACGTGGATAGAAATTCTCTTGATGTTGATTCTTTGAAACTTAGATCTATTCCACCTAAACGCGATATCAATGAGTCTCTCAAAGCCATGAGAATTTCCATTGATGAGTGCAAAGAAAGAACCGCTAGAATGCGCGCTAAGAAAGATTACTTTGTAAGAGTGTGTTCTTCTAATTTTCATGATAATAATGATGAAGATCTAAAAGTGATTGATGTGTCCCCTATTAAATCTTTGTTTTGCAATATGAATCTTGGTAATAATGGGACTAGAGATGAGTCAACTTTAGTTAAGAGGCATCCCAATGATTCAGAGTTTTTAAATCTTAATGCAAAAATTGGTAAAAGTGGGATTGAAGAGGTCAAAACTTTACATAGCAATGAACCCACTAACTTGGATTTCAAGGAATTTAATTACTATAATTGTTCTTTAATAGATTGTATTTCCTTGTTGCAATCCGTGTTGAATTCTCCTCATGCTTATAGTCAAAATAAAGCTTTTACTAAACATATCGTTGATGCTTTAATGCAATCTTATGAAGAAAAACTTGAATTAGAAGTTTCTATCCCTAAAAAACTTTACGATGAGTGGGAACCTACTACTAAAATTAAAATTAAAGATAATGAATGCTATGCTTTGTGTGATTTGGGTGCTAGTGTTTTCACGATTCCAAAAACTTTGTGTGATGTGTTAGGTTTCCATGAATTTGATGATTGCTCTTTAAACTTGCACCTTGCGGATTCCACCATTAGAAAACCTATGGGAAGGATTAATGATTTTATTATTGTTACAAATAGGAATTATGTGCCCGTAGTTTTTATTGTTTTTGATATAGATTGCAATCTTTCATGTCCTGTTATTGTTGGTAGACCCTTCCTTAGAACGATTGGTGCAATTATTGATATGAAAGAAGGAAATATTAGATTCCAATTTCCATTGAGGAAAGGCATGGAACACTTTCCTAGTAAGAAAATCAAATTACCTTATTAATCCATTATGAGAGCCACCTATGAATTGAATACCAAATATGGCAATACTTAGATCTATTCTCACTTTTATGCCTAGCTAGGGGCGTTAGACGATAGGGCTTGTTGGGAGGCAACCCAATTTTATTTTTTTCCTTGCTTTTTGTTCCTGTTTAGTAATAAATAATTCATATAGCCTCTGGTTAGATGTGGTTTTATGTTTTATTTAGTGTCTGTGCCAAGTAGAACCTTTGGGAAGACTTGGGTGAAGTCTTTGTGATCTTGCTGTAAAAACAGAAACTTTTGCGCTGACGAGATTTGCTGTCATTTTTTAATGGAGAGTTATTTTAGGTTGATTCTTTTTGAAATGATTAATAGACAAATTAATCACGTCCACCAATTTATTTAAGAATGTTTGGAGTTATATAAGTATTCTAAAGTTACAGATTGCTACATACTGTTCTGTTTTTCAGAGATTCTGTTTTTCGTGTGTTGTTTGCTTATTTTGATGAATCTATGGCTAGTATCGGGGTGTATGAACCATAGAGAAGTTGGAATACAGTAGGTTTAACACCAATATAAATAAATAATGAGTTCATTACAGCACCTTAAAGTGGTGGTTTATTTTCTTGTAGTAACGGAGCTTATGAGATTTTCTGTTGAGTTTTGTGTTGTGAAGTTTTCAAGTTTGGGTAAAGATTTGATGGATTATGGAAGAAGGAGTGGAAAGAGCCTAAGCTTGGGGATGCCCAAGGCACCCCAAGGTAAAATTAAAGGACAACCAAAAGCCTAAGCTTGGGGATGCCCCGGAAGGCATCCCCTCTTTCGTCTTCGTCCATCGGTAACTTTACTTGAGGCTATATTTTTATTTACCACATGATATGTGTTTTGCTTGGACCGTCTTGTATAATTTGAGTCTTTGCTTTTTAGTTTACCACAATCATCCTTTCTGTACACACCTTTTGGGTAGACACACACGAATCAGAATTTATTAGAATACTCTATGTGCTTCACTTATATCTTTTGAGCTAGAAAATTTTGCTCTAGTACTTCACTTATATCTTTTTAGAGCACGGTGGTGGTTTTATTTTGTAGAAATTATTGATGTCTCATGCTTCACTTATATTATTTTGAGATTCTTTTAGAACAGCATGGTAATTTGCTTTGGTTATAAAACTAGTCCTAATATGATGGGCATCCAAGTTGGGTATAATAAAAACTATCATATAAAGTGCATTGAACACTATGATAATTTGATACTTGATAATTGTTTTGAGATACAAAGGTGGTAATGTTATAGTCATGCTAGTTGGGTAATTGTGAAATTGAGAAATACTTGTGTTAAATTTGGCTTGTCCCATAGCATGCACGTATGGTAAAGTTATGTGACAAATTTGAAGCATGGGGTGCTCTTTGAGTGCTTTCCTTATGAGTGGCGGTCGGGGACAAGTAATGGTCTTTTCCTACCAATCTATCCCTCTAGGGGCATGCGTAGTAGTACTTTGCTTTGAGGGCTAATAAACTTTTGCAATAATTATATGAGTTCTTTATGACTAATGTGAGTCCATGGATTATACACACTCTTACCTTTCCGCATTTTTGCTAGCCTCTACGGTACCGTGCATTGCCCTTTCTCACCTTGAGAGTTGGTGCAAACTTCGCCGGTGCATCCAAACCCCGTGATATGATACACTCTATCACACATAAACCTCCTTATATCTTCCTCAAAAACAGCCACCGTACCTACCTATTATGGCATTTCCATAGCCATTCCGAGATATATTGCCATGCAACTTTCCACCGTTTCGTTTATTATGACATGCTCCATCATTGTCATATTGCTTTTTGCATGATCATGTAGTGGACATCGTATTTGTGGCAAGGCCACCTTTATAATTCTTTCATACATGTCACTCTTGATTCATCGCATATCACGGTACACCGCCGGAGGCATTCACACAGAGTCATATTTTGTCCTAAGTATTGAGTTGTAATTCTTGAGTTGTAAATCAATAGAAGTGTGATGATTTTCATTATTAGAGCATTGTCCCAAGTGAGGAAAGGATGATGGAGACTATGATTCCCCCACAAGTCGGGATGAGACTTTGGACTTTATGAAAAATAAAAGAGGCCAAAGAAGCCCAAAAAAAGAGGCCAAAGAAGCCCACCAATTTTTTTAAATGAGAGAAAAAGAGAGATGGGACAATGTTACTATCCTTTTTCCACACTTGTGCTTCAAAGTAGCACCATGATCTTCATGATAGAGAGTCTCCTATGATTTCACTTTCATATACTAGTGGGAATTTTTCATTATAGAACTTGGCTTGTATATTCCAATGATGGGCTTCCTCAAAATGCCCTAGGTCTTCGTGAGCAAGCAAGTTGGATGCACACCCACTTAGTTTCTTTTGTTGAGCTTTCATATATTTGTAGCTCTAGTGCATCCGTTGCATGGCAATCCCTACTCCTTGCATTGATATCAATTGATGGGCATCTCCATAGCCCATTGATTAGCTGCGTCAATGTGAGACTTTCTCCCTTTTTTCCTTCTCTCATAACCCCTATCATTATATTCTATTCCACCCATAGTGCTATATCCATGGCTTGCGCTCATGTATTGCGTAAGAGTTGAAAAGGCTGAAGCGTGTTAAAAAGTATGAACAAATTGCTCGACTTGTCATCTAGGTTATGCATAAGGGGAGCATTTTGTGTTACGAAAAAGAAGCATGGCCAAACTATACAATTTTGTAGGGATAAGCTTTCTTTGGCTATGTTATTTTGATAAGACATAATTACTTCGTTAGTATGCTTGAAGTATTATTATTTTTATGTCAATATTAAACATTTATCTTGAATCTTTTGGATCTGAACAATCATGCCACAATAAAGAAAATTACATTGAGAAATATGCTAGGTAGCATTCCACATCAAAAATTCCGTTTTTATCATTTACCTACTCGACGACGACCGGGAATTAAGCTTGGGGATGCTTGATACGTCTCGAACGTATCTATAATTTTTGATTGTTCGATGCTATTATATTACCTGTTTTGGATGTTTATGGGCTTTACTAAACACTTTTATATCATTTTTGGGACTAACCTATGAACCGAAGGCCCATCCCAAATTGCTGTTTTTTTGCCTGTTTCAGTGTTTCGCAGAAAAGGAATATCAAACAGAGTCCAAACGGAATGAAACCTTCGGGAGAGTTATTCTTGGAACAAACGCAATCCAGGAGACTTGGAGTGGACGTCAAGAAGAAGACGAGGAAGCCATGAGGCAGGAGGGTGCGCCCTAGGGGGGTGGGCACGCCCCCCACCCTCGTGGGCCCCTCGTGGCTCCCCTGATTGACTTCCTTCGCCTATATATATCTATGTACCCCGAAAACATCCAGGAGCACCACGACACCCTATTTCCACCGCCACAACCTTCTGTACCCGTGAGATCCCATCTTGGAGCCTTTTCTGGCGCTCTGCCGGAGGGGGAATCAATCACGGAGGGCTTCTACATCAATGCCATAGCCTCTCCAATAAGTTGTGAGTAGTTTACCACAGACCTTCGGGTCCATAGTTATTATCTAGATGGCTTCTTCTCTCTCTTTGAATCTCAATACAATGTTCTCCTCGATCTTCTTGGAGATCTATTCGATGTAACTCTTTTTGCGTGTGTTTGTCGAGATCCGATGAATTGTGGGTTTATGATCAAGTTTATTTGTGAGAAATATTTGAATCTCCTTTGAATTCTTTTATGTATGATTGGTTATCTTTGCAAGTCTCTTCGAATTATCAGTTTGGTTTGGCCTACTAGATTGATCTTTCTTGCAATGGGAGAAGTGCTTAGCTTTGGGTTCAATCTTGTGATGTCCTTTCCCAGTGACAGGAGGGGCAGCAAGGCATGTATTGTATTGTTGCCATCGAGGATAAAAAGATGGGCTTTATATCATATTGGTTGAGTTTATCCCTCTACATCATGTCATCTTGCCTAATGCGTTACTCTGTTCTTATGAACTTAATACTCTAGATGCATGTTGGATAGAGGTCGATGTGTGGAGTAATAGTAGTAGATGCAGGCAGGAGTCGGTCTACTAATCTTGAACGTGATGCCTATATACATGATCATGCCTAGATATTCTCATAATTATGCACTTTTCTATCAATTGCTTGACAGTAATTTGTTCACCCACCGTAATACTTATGCTATCTTGAGAGAAGCCACTAGTGAAACCTATGGCCCCCGGGTCTACTTTCCATCATATAAGTTTTCGGTCTACTTTATTTTGCAATCCTTACTTTCCAATCTATATCATAAAAATACCAAAAATATTTATTTATCTTATTATCTCTATCAAATCTCACTTTTGCAAGTGGCTGTGAAGGGATTGACAACCCCTTTATCGCGTTGGTTGTGAGGTTCTTATTTGTTTGTGTAGGTATGAGGGACTTGGAGTGTAGTCTCCTACTGGATTGATACCTTGGTTCTCAAAACTGAGGGAAATACTTACGCTACTTTGCTGCATGACCCTTTCCTCTTCAAGGGAAAAACCAACACCTGCTCAAGAGGTATTAGTGGTGCGCGTGCACCAGGACCAGTGTCTCCCCCCTCGACGACCTCCAGTGGCCATGGCAGGATGCCGCGCGTTCACCGCCTGGAGCTCTGCAACATCATTTGGCCAAGCAAGTTCAAGCCCGACCTGCCTCCACGCTACAACGGCACCGCCGACCCTGCCGAGTTCCTGCAGCTCTACGAGCTGAGCATTGAGGCATCCAGCAGCGATGAGAAGATCATGGCAAACTGGTTTCCGATGGCCGTCATGGATGGCGCGCGTTCTTGGATCCTGAACCTGCCCGAGGGGTCAATCTCTTCTTGGGAGGAGATGCGCATCCGCTTCATCTCCAACTTCTAGGGCACTCATGACCGCCCGGCGGCCGCACGTGACCTACGTCGCATCAAGCAGCAACCTGGGGAGACCCTATACAAGTACATCCAACGCTTCAACAACGTGCGCATCAAGATTCCCAAGGTGTCAGACGAGGCCATCATTTCAGCATTCTCTGATGGCGTCTGTGATGTCAAGATGAAGGAGGAGCTCGCCATCCATGAGGATCTCTGCATGGCTCTGGAGATGTTCAACATGGCGAACAAGTGCGCGAGGGCTGAGGAGGGGCGCCTCTCCCTCCTCGAGCTCCCCAATGCTAATCCAGAAGACAAGAAGAGCAAGACCAAGGACGTGAAGCGCAAGGGGCCAGCCGTACTTGCGGCCGAACTTGAGACGAAGCGCGGCTGCGACCACCCCGAGTCATCCAAGAGCAAGCGGCCTTTATGCGTATTCCACAATGTTTACAACCATAACACCAATGACTGTCAGGAGCTCAGGGCCCTCCGCGATGGGCACCCCAGTCGATGCCCTAAGCGCAATGATCGAGGCTACGGTCGTGGAGGAGGCCGAAGTGGAGGACGCTGGGACGGACGCAGCCATCATCAGGAGTGGCACGACCAGCCTCGTGAGGATCGCTGGCAAGGCTAGCCTCGCGAGGGCACCTGGAGGGAATAGCCTCGTGAGGACCGCCAACAGGGCAACGTAGCTCTGCCCCCTTTGCCTCCACCGTCGAGAAGGAACGAGGACCACCACCAGGACGAGGGGGCTGGGGGCTTCCAAGAGCCTCGAGCCATCGCTTGCATCTTGGGCAGCTCACAAGCCCCGGCTTCCCACCACATCTTCAAGAAGTTCACGCACGTGGTGAACATGGCGCTCCCCAAGCTCGAAGCAACTCGCCCTCTCAGGTTGTCCAAGTGCGCCATCACCTTCAGCTCCTCAGACCAGCTCAAGTGCGCGGCCACTATTGGCGCGCTCCCTAAGCTTTGCTCCCCCGTCATCAGCAACGTGGTCGTCACCAAGACTCTCATCGACGGTGGAGCTGGGCTCAATGTGCTATTTGTTCAGACGTTCGACAGGCTCCAAGTGCCATACTACCAGCTTCACCCAACCTAGCCATTTTCAGGAGTGACCGATGGTTCTACACACCCGATAGGGCAGGTTCGCCTACCTGTCACCTTCGGCGAGTGCAACAACTACCGCACTGAGCTCATCGACTTCGACGTCGCCGCCATTCGCCTACCCTACAACGCCATCCTAGGGTACCCATCATTGTCCAAGTTCATGGCAGCTATGCACCACTGTCGGCGTCCTGGATATGGGGGTATCCAGACTTGCCTGCCTGCGGCCTGCGGCATGGCTCACTAGTGGCCCAGTTCAGCCCGTCTTCATCAACCCAGGTTCAAGACCCCCACGAGGGGCCAAGCCTCGCGGGGCGGATGATACAAGGCCTCCTCAGGGGCGGCCTCATCAAGCGGGCTAGCGAGGAGGCGGAGAGATCAAGGCGAGGAGTACCTCGCGAGGTGAATATGACGCAAGCCATGACGATCGAGACCAGGCGAGCGCCCGGCGGGCGCCGGCCAGCGCAGTGTCCTTGTTTCCCCTTTGGTGCTAAGGGGGCAAGCGCAGGCGCGGAGTACCAAGTCATAAAGCAAAGGTTTCCATATCGGTGCAACGAGACCAAGACCAGGAGGACGGCAAGACGGAGGTCACCGTGGAGCCCAAGACGACGTCATCACCAGTGCCTTTGGCAGTCGAAGTCCACCTTTAGTCAGGATAGCTTGTACTGGTTGTCCCCTTTCAAAGCCTGCCATTGTGGAATCCCTTCCCGCTCAATATTTTGGAAGAGGACCAAGGCCTCTATAAATAGGGCTAGCGAACACCATAGCAAAGGGGGACGAGAGGAATCGATTGGGACCAGAACCACTCACACCAGCGCAAGAACACCTCCCCTCGCGAGGCTGTTCTTCCCCTTGTACTGTTCCTCATCAGCCCAAGAGGCAATCCACTCACCACACACTAGAGTAGGGTATTACACCACAATGGTGGCCTAAACCAGTATAAACCTTGTGTCCCTTGTGTTGTTCATCTTGTTAGCTTAGAACCGCGGCGAGGTGAGGGAGCAGATCGGTAGGGAGAAGATCTTCACACGCACCCCAGAGTTTGAACCTTAAGGGTTTTGCTGGAACCCGAAATCCGACATTTGGCGCGCCAGGTAGGGGGTGCGCCGGAATCTTTTCTCTGCTCGTCTGCGTCCCGTTGCTTTGTCGCATCCATGGCGGACGCTCGTCGAGCTCACGCCGAGCGTCGGGCCGGTCTTGCCGCCCACGTCACCCAGACGGCTCCCGTTGGTGGGGCTCCTCGTTGTTCTCCGTCGCCTGCCGCCCACGCAGCCACCAGCCCGACGGGGAACAAGCAGCAAGCATCTTCGCTGCACCCTTCGGTGCGGCGGGAAGGCCGCACCGCCACTCCGTCGCTGACCCCAGCTGGTTCGTCATCTCATGCTTGTCGCGCCCCCGCGGACGTGCACGCCGCGCTGCTCCTAGCATGCGAGATCCTGCACTACCGCCCCGTCGACGACCTCTACGAGGAGTGGCTTGCTCGCATCACCGAGCTTGTCAGCGCCGCACAGGGCTCCCCTGCACAGTCCCTCTCGCTGCCTCGCCCTCCGTACTGCATGGGCAATGCGGCTCAAGGGGTGCCTCCGCTAGCTCCTCCCCAAGAAGGCGCCCTGGCCCCAAGGCGCGCGGCCCCTGGGCGTGACCCACCGCGCCCAGTGCCCGCGCGGCAAGAAAGAAGCTGTCAAGAGATCCCTCGTCCTCAAGAAGGCGCTCGCGTGCTCCCCGCACCGGCGCGGCAAGACCGCGTCCCTGCACCAGCCCGCCAAGACCCCGCGTTGCCACAGGTGGCAGCACATGAGAATCATCAGGAGCAGGCCCTGCGTCTCTAAAAAGCTTCGGTGGCCATAGCAAGCTGCCGCACCTTCACCACTGAGATGCGTAGCGTCGCTTGGCCCAGCAAGTTCAAGCCGGACCTGCCTCCTTGCTATGACGGCACCACCGACCCCGCAGAGTTCCTGCAGCTCTACGAGCTGGGCATCAAGGCGGCAAGTGGGGATAAAAAGGTCATGGCAAACTGGTTCCCCATGGCGCTCAAGGACGATGCCCGCACCTGGCTCCTGAACCTAGCCCGAGGCTCGATCTCCTCTTGGGATGAGATGTGCGACCGCTTCATCGCCAACTTCCAGGGCACTCGCGACCGCCCTTCAATCGTGGGTGACCTGCGCCACATCAAGCAACAGCCTAGAGAGACCCTGTAGAAGTACATCCAGCACTTCAACAACGCTCGCCTCAAGATTTCCAGGGTAACATATGAGGCCATCATCTTAGCGTTCTCCGATGGCATCCGCAACGTCAAGATGAAGGAGGAGCTCGCCATCCATGAGGATCTGTGCACATCTCTAGAGCTGTTCAACCTGGAGACCAAGTGCGCAACAGCTGAGGTGGGATGCCTCTCCCTCCTCGAGCTTCCAGCTACTGACCCAGAGGAGAAGAAGGCCAAGGCCAAGGACGTGAAGCGTAAAGGAGCAGTCGTGCTTGCGGGAGAGCCAGACATGAAGCGCGGCAGGGACCAGCCGGAGTCGTCCAAGGGTAGCCGATTCTGTGCCTACCACAACCTCTACACCCACAACACCAACGAATGCCAGGAGCTCAGAGCGTTCGTGAAGGACGTGTCGATCGACGCCCCGAGCGTAATGATCGGGGCTACGGCCGCGGAGGAGGAAGAGGCGGAGGACGATGGGACGACCGAGGCCCTCGCCAAGAGTGGCGTGACTGACCTCGCAAGGATCGCTGGCAGGACCAGCCTCGCCAGGGAGCTTGGAGGGATCAACCTCGCGAGGACCGCCCATAGGGCAACCCAGGCCTTCCTCCGCTGCCGCCACCAAGAAGGAATGATGACCACCACCAGGACGAGGGGGCTGGGGGCTTCCAGGAGCCGCGAGCCGTCGCTTGCTTCCTGGGTGGTGCCTAGGCCCCAGCCTCTCAGCGCATCTTCAAGCAGTTTACTCGCGAGGTGAATGCAGTCCTCCCCAAGCTCGAGGCCATGCGCCCGCTCAGATGGTCCATATGCGCCATCACTTTCAGCTCAGCAGACCAACTCAAGTGTGCGGCCACAGCCGACGTCCTCCCAATGCTCTGCTCCCCAGTCATCAACAATGTGCAAGTTACCAGGACTCTCATCGATGGTGGTGTAGGCCTCAACGTCCTGTCCATCGAGATGTTCGACAACCTTCAAGTGCCCTATGATCAGCTCCAGCCTACCAAGCCTTTCTCCGGAGTCACTGATGGCTCCACCACTCCAATAGGGCAGGTTTGCCTCCCTGTCACTTTTGGACAGCGCAACAACTACCGAACGAAGCTCACCGACTTCGATGTCGCCCACATTCGCCTACCATACAATGCCATCCTTGGGTATCCGGCCTTGGCCAAGTTCATGACGGTAACCCACCATGGTTACAATGTCCTCAAGATGCCAGCAAACGGTGGGGTCATCACAGTCCCCTGTGAGGAAAAGGACGCAGTGTGCTCGCTCGAGCACGCCTTTCAAGTTGCATCAATTGAAGACCCAGATTACAAGAGCGAGAACCCTACTGAGGTAGCTCGCAAGGAGAAGAAAACGTCGCCCGACTCAAGGCCTCAGGAGGTTGGCATTTCCGGAGGAGCCGCATCAAGGCCTGCGCCCAAGCAAGGGCGCCTTCCTCCATCGCATAGGAAGGCGCGCCCGGCGCCCTCCTCGGGCAGGGCTCGGGGGCTCTCTTCTGGAGGGCCTCAGACTTTGCCAAGATCACGAGGGAGGTGCTCGGGCACCACTTGGAGGCGTGCTTCGCGGCATGTTTCCCCCAGGAAGGCATGAGGCATGGGAGACCTAACCCTCAGGAGTTCATCACCAAGATCACTCAGGAGCTTCAGGAACCTAGAGTCATACGCGGCGATCACCGCCTGCCTGGCATAGCTCCCCATCCAGGTGAGGATGGCGGGCTACAAGTCTGCATCGACCTACCAGGGCTCAACTGAGCCGCGTCTCAGGAGCACCTCTGGCCTTCGCACGTGGGAAGTTGCGAGGGCCCGCCACACAACTACGTCCGCATGCCTTTCGGCCTGCCGAACGCGGCTGCTTCTCACAAGCGCCATCTACGGCTCATTCTGGCGGCTCAGGAGGCCAGGCATCATGAGGTTCTGGCGGAGATGGAGATGGTCCTCAGGCAACCATCTGGGTCCCTAGAGTCTCCCGAGGCTCAGGGATCTGGTGGCTCATGAGGGCCGAGCTCTTCACTACGTGTCTTCAGCTACTCCAACACCCCTCCATCCGCAACGGAATCAGGTGACATCTTCCAAGTTCATTTCAGCTAGGAGCGCCCCCAGGGCTGCATCATTCCCATGCCGCATGGGTCTGTCCCTGCGGCATGTATCCCCTTTTGCTTATGTCTTAGGCTTACCTTGCTAGGGGGCGCCCCTCGGGCTGCATCATCCCCTAAGCCGCTCAGGCCTGACCCAGTGGCATGTACCCTCTCCTGCATTATCTAAGCTGATTTGCCTTCCATGCTTCATCTGCCTTCATTATCACCCATTCGATTGACGCCTACCATTGGAGCTGCTCACGCTGGCACGACGCTTGTGCATGGGTCCGTCCCTGCAACACTATCAAATCTGAGTGGTCGAGCTCTGGCCCATGGCAGCCCCGCAAGCGTCACCTCACCAGCCCCTTAGTGCCATCGCCACTCTCGGAGCAACCAATGGCTGGTCGGCAGTCGTAATGGCAGTCCATGCTTCTCTCGTGTTGGTTTACAGGAACCCCATGAGGTCAACAACGGGTGGCATCACGAGCTCTCTCTCTCCTTCCCACGCAGTCCACTTGCACGCTAAAGGGGGGCTCCTGAGCATCGCGACTCAGGAGCTCTTACTGGCTCTCCATCCCTCACCCCCTAGCCTTGTCCACGGCATCGCAACATGGCATACCAGCGGCGGCTGAGCTTGCTCGAGGGCCGGGATCTGAGGGCGTAGGTGCTAAGGAGAGCATGGGGAAGAGAGGAGGAGCTCACAAAAGGCCTAACCCGAGTGTCGGCGTCCAAGTCCGGCGCGACACAATGGAACGGCTCCGTGCCATCGAGATAAGTTTCACACCTACAACAGCTGATTGATGCGACACAGAACCTCCACCTAAATGTGGCTCTATGGCGGCAACGTTCTCTGCCTTTCTCATCTCTCGATGGCTGCTTGCGCGCTAAAGGTGACCTCCTGAGCATCGCGCCTCAGGGGCTCTTACTGGACTTCAGGCCGCTCACCTCCTGGCCTTGACCACGACATCGCGACCTGGCATACCAGCGACGGCTGAAGCCTGCCTGGGGACCGAGACCTGTCAGTGTAGAGCACCGAGTCGTCGCGAGATTAGAAAGGGGGAACCGAGCCGGGACAGGACATGCATTCGCGCTGTTTTCATAGTAAGGATAATATCAACAAAAGATACCACAGACCCTTTACATGCCCCCTTGGGGTATTTCTCTGATTCCTCACAGGGAACAAAAGACGCAAATCCTAGGGAACCCTAACTACGCACACCTCCATGGCTGACGCCATCATCAACAGTGGGCCACGGGAGGCCGACGCCAACCCCATCCAGATCAGCTGCGCCGGCGCCCTGACGCAGCCGCCTTGCCCCGGGAGCAACGCGAGCTCGGGGGCACGTAGCTGTCGTCGCTCTTCTCTAGAGTTGCGAGGAGCTCGGGAGAATCGCTGGACTCCCAAGCATCGCTGCTGCTTCTGGAGGAGCCGTCAGGGAAGCGGGTGGTAGGCCCAGCCCTTGCCACGTCAGCGTCTTGACTGCCTCCTCCGGGGCAGCATTCCAGCCGGCGGCCTTCCGTGTCAAAGACCTTGAAGAGCATCAAGGAGGCGCCGTCGTATTCGAAGTGAATCACGAGGGCGCCCCCTGTTCGACAGACCCGGGCGACCTCGCCGCAGCCTCGGGTCATGAAGACCTTGCCCGGAGCGACGACTTCAACCTCCACTCCGGTCGCAGGGGTGCCGTAGTCAGCATGCTACAGCCAAAGCTTGAGAGGCCCCCTCGGCGGCATCTCGAAGGTGAAGAATGCGGGGAAGCGGATCCAGGTGCTTGGAGGCATCGCAACATGGAGCACAAGCTCGTGAGGAGAGTCCACGACATGGACTCCAGGAGCGATGGCGCGTGCTGCCGTGGCTCGTCGGCCTCGCCTGTGGCGCAGGCGGTGGCGCTCTTCATCCCTTTCTTCAGGACCCTCTGCCAGGTGCAGGGGTAGCAGGAACCCAGGAGGAGGCCGTTCGTACCAGGGCCTCGTCATCTCCGGCCGCGCAACCTCGTCATGGCGGTGCTGAACCGGTCGCTTCTTTGGCAGGAGCGGGTCGGCGTCGTTGGTTGAGAATCGGTCGCTTCTTCAGTGAAAGAGACGAAGTTCTTCTAGTCTCTGAGGAATTTGTTCTGACTGAGGAGTTAGGAATTCGCTACTGCGGCTTGCCTACCAAGTGAGGAACATGATAGCCCTGAGGAATTCGAACCCCAATATTCCGACCGTTGCTGTGCTACGCGCCAGCTGTCCCAAAATATCTACTCACCTAACGGTCATATCAGGCAAGGGCATTTATGTCTTATCATGTCGGGCTGCTCCCTAGGCTATAAATAGCCACCCCCTACAACCACTAGTTGGTTGGCTGCTCTGAGAGAAACTGATGCTACCTCTTGAGCACTGCGTTGGATTTCCCCGAAGAGGAGAGGATGATGCAGTAAAGTAGCGTAAGTATTTCCCTCAGTTTTTGAGAACCAAGGTATCAATCCAGTAGGAGACCACGCACAAGTCCCTCGTACCTACACAAAACGATAGCAACTCGCAACCAACGCTTAGGGGTTGTCAATCCCTTCACGGTCACTTACGAGAGTGAGATCTGATAGAGATAATATTTTTGGTATTTTTTGATAGATAGATGCAAAGTAAAAAGTAAAAGGCAAAGTAAAACAAAGCAAGTAAATAAAGTGATATAGATTGATATGATGAGAATAGACCCGGGGGCCATAGGTTTCACTAGTGGCTTATCTCAAGAGCACAAGTATTCTACGGTGGGTGAACAAATTACTGTTGAGCAATTGACAGAATTGAGCATAGTTATGAGTATATCTAGGCGATGATCATGTATATAGGCATCACATCCAAAACAAGTAGATCAAAATGATTCTGCATCTACTAATATTAGTCCACTCATCGACCGCTATCCAACATGCATCTAGAGTATTAAGTAAAAATAGAGTAACGCCTTAAGCAAGATGACATGATGTAGAGGGATAAATTCATGCAATATGATAAAAACCCCATCTTGTTATCCTCGATGGCAACAATACAATACGTGCCTTGCAACTCTTTCTGTCACTGAGTAAGGACACCGCAAGATTGAACCCAAAGCTAAGCACTTCTCCCATTGCAAGAACTACCAATCTAGTTGGCCAAACCAAAAAGATAATTCGAAGAGACTTGCAAAGATAACTCAATCATACATAAAAGAATTCAGAGAAGAATCAAATATTTTCCATCGATAATACTGGATCATAAACCCACAATTCATCGATCTCAACAAACACACCGCAGAAAGAAGATTACATTGAATAGATCTCCACGAGAGAGGGGGAGAACATTGTATTGAGATCCAAAAAGAGAGAAGAAGCCATCTAGTTACTAGCTATGAACCCGAAGGTCTGAAGTAAACTAGTCACACTTCATCGGAGGGGCTATGGTGATGATGTAGAAGCCCTCCGTGGTGGATGCCCCCTCTGACGGAGCTCCGGAACAGGCCCCAAGATGGGATCTCGTGGATACAGAAGGTTGCGGCGGTGGAATTAGGTTTTAGGCTCCTGTTCTGATCGTTCGGGGATACGTAGGTATATATAGGAGGAAGGAGTACGTTGGTGGAGCTTCGAGGGGCCCACGAGGTAGGGGGGCGCGCCCAGGGGGGCGGGCCCTCCACCCTCGTGACCTCCTCGGAAACTTCTTGGAGTAGGGTCCAAGTCTCCTGGATCACGTTCGGTTGGAAAATCACGATCCCGAAGGTTTCATTCCGTTTGGACTCCGTTTGATATTCTGCTTCTTCGAAATACTGAAAAAGGCAAAAAACAGCAATTCTGGGCTAGGCCTCCGGTTAATAGGTTAGTCCCAAAAGTAATATAGAAGTCGAAAATAAAGCCCAATATAGTCCAAAATAGTGGATAAAGTAGCATGGAGCAATCAAAAATTATAGATACGTTGGAGACATATCAGGCATCCCCAAGCTTAATTCCTGCTCATCCTCGAGTAGGTAAATGATAAAAAAAAGAATTTTGATGCAGAGTGATACTTTGGCATAATTTCAATGTAAATCTTCTTAATTGTGATATGAATATTCAGATCCGAAAGATTCAAGACAAAAGTTCATATTGACACAAAAATAATAATACTTCAAGCATACTAATCAAAGCAATCATGTCTTCTCAAAATAACATGGCAAAAGAAAGTTCATCCCTACAAAATCATATAGTTAGGCTATGCTTCATTTTCGTCACACAAAGATGTTCCCAACTTCAATACCCCCGATGACAAGCCAAGCAATTGTTTCATACTTAAATAATCTCAAACTTTTTCATCTTTCACGCAATACATGAGCGTGAGCCATGGATATAACACTATGGGTGGAATAGAATATGATGATGGGGATTGTGTGGAGAAGACAAAAAAAGGAGAAAGTCTCACGTTGACGAGGCTAATCAACGAGCTATGGAGATGCCCATCAATTGATGTCAACATGAGGAGTAGGGATTGCCATGCAACGGATGCACTAGAGCTATGAATGCTCAACAAAAGAAAACTAGTGGGTGTGCATCCAACTTGCTTGCTCACGAAGACCTAGGGCATTTGAGGAAGCCCATCGTAGGAATATACAAGCCAAGTTCTATAATGGAAAATTCCCACTAGTATAAAAAGGACAACTTATGAGACTCACTACATGAAGAACAAGGTGCTACTTTGAAGCACAATATATGAGACTCACTACATGAAGAACAAGGTACTATTTTGAATCACAAGTGTGGAAAAAGAGATAGTAGCATTGCCCTTTTTATTTTCTTTTTTTGGGCCTTTATTTTTTTCTTTTTGGCCTTTTTTTAGGCAATGCTCTAATAATGATGATCATCACACTTCTATTGATTACAACACAAGGATTACAACTCAAAACTTAGAACAAGATATGACTCTATATGAATGCCTCCGGCGGTGTACCGGGATGGTGCAATGAATCAAGAGTGACATGTATGAAAAATAATGCATGGTGGCTTTGCCACAAATATGATGTCAACTACATGATCATGCAATGGCAATATGACAAAAGTAATGTATGTCATGATGATGATGATGGAAGTTGCATGGCAATATATCTCGGAATGGCTATGGAAATGCCATAATAGGTAGGTATGGTGGCTGTTTTTGAGGAAGATATAAGGAGGTTTATGTGTGATAGAGCGTATCGTATCACGGGGTTTGGATGCACCAGCGAAGTTTGCGCCAACTCTCAAGGTGAGAAAGGGAAATGCACGGTACCGAAGAGGCTAGAAAAGGTGGAAAGGTGAGAGTGCGTATAATCCATGGACTCAACATTAGTCAAAAGAACTCATATACTTATTGCAAAAATTTAGAAGTCATCAAAAATCAAGTACTACGCGCATGCTCCTAGGGGGATAGATTGGTAGGAAAAGACCATCGCTCGTCCCTGACCGCCACTCATAAGGATGCACAAGCCAGGTACACTTCATGTTTCAAATTTGTTACACAACTTTAACCATAAGTGCATGCTACGGGACTTGCAAACTTCAACACAAGTATTTCTCAAATTCATAATCACCCAACTAGCAAGACTTTGAGATTATCACCTCCATATCTCAAAACAATTATCAAGCATCAAACTTATCTTAGTATTCAATTCACTCAAAAGAAAGTTTCACATATCTTGAACACCAAGTATATTAACATTAAGCAAATTACCATGCTATTAGCGACTCTCAAAATAATCTAATTGAAGCATGAGAGATCAAATAGTTTCTTTAAAACAAATCCACCACCGTGCTCTAAAAGATCTAAGTGAAGTACTAGAGCAAAAATTATCACGCTCAAAAGATATAAGTGAAGCACTATGAGCAAAACTATCAAGCTCAACAAATATAAGTGAAGCACTATGAGCAAAACTATCAAGCTCAAAAGATATAAGTGAAGCACATAAAGTATTCTAACAAATTCCAATTCATGTATGGCTCTCTCAAAAGGTGTGTACATCAAGGATAATTGTGGTAAACTAACAAGCAATGACACAAATAATACAAGACGCTCCAAGCAAAACACATATCATGTTGGTGAATAAAAATATAGCTCCAAGTAAATTACCGATGGAAGTGGACGAAAGAGGGGATGCCTTCCGGGGCATCCCCAAGCTTTGAATTTTTGGTGTCCTTGGATTATCTTGGGGGTGCCATGGGCATCCCCAAGCTTAGTCTCTTTCCACTCCTTGTTCCATAATCCATCAAAAGAATTCACCCAAAACTTCAAAACTTCACAACACAAAACTCAACAGAAATCTCGTGAGCTCCGTTAGAGAAAGAAAACAAAAGACTACTTCAAGGTACTGTAATGAACTCATTATTTATTTATATTGGTGTTAAACCTACTGTATTCCAACTTCTCTATGGTTTATAAACTAATTTACTAGCCATAGATTCATCAAAATAAGCAAACAACACACGAAAAACAGAATCTGTCAAAAATAGAACAGTCTGTAGCAATCTGTAACTAACGCAAACTTCTGGAACTCTAAAACTTATACCAAAATATTTAGTACTGTAAAATTTGTTTATTTATCAGAAGCAAAAAGAATCAACGCAAAAGCACGTTCCTGTGATTTATCATAAATAAATTCGTGCGTGCAAAGTTTCTGTTTTTCAGCAGAATCAAATCAACTATCATCGTAGGTTATCCTATAGGTCCTACTTGGCACAAACACTAATTAAAACATAAAACCACATCCAAACAGAAGGTAGATGGATTATTTATTCCTAAACAGAATCAAAAACAAAAAACACAAAATAAAATTGGGTTGCCTCCCAACAAGCGCTATCGTTTAACGCCCCTAGCTAGGCATAAAAGCAAGGATAGATCTAGGTATTGCCATCTTTGGTAGGCAATCCATAAGTGGCTGTCATGATAGATTCATATGGTAATTTTATTTTCTTTATAGGTAAGTGTTCCATACCCTTATTTAAGGGAAATTGTAATCTAATATTCCCTTCCTTCATATCAATAATTGCACCAATCGTTCTAAGGAAAGGTCTACCAAGAATAATAGGACATGAAGGATTGCAATCTATATCAAGAACTATAAAATCTATGGGCACATAATTCCTATTTGCAACAATAAGAACATCATTAATTCTTTCCATAGGCTTTTTAATAGTGGAATCCGCAAGATGCAAGTTTAGGGAGCAATCATCAAAATCACGAAAATCTAGCAAATCACATAAAGTTTTGGGGATAGTAGAGACACTAGCACCCAAATCACACAAAGCATAAAACTCAAAATCTTTAATTTTAGTTTTAATTTTAATAGTAGGTTCCCACTCATAATAGAGTTTTCTATTGATAGAAACTTTCAACTCAAGTTTTTCTTCATAAGATTGCATCAAAGCATCAACAATATGTTCGGTAAAGGCCTTATTTTGACTATAAGCATGAGGAGAATCTAGCATGGATTGCAACAAGGAAATACAACCAATCAAAGAGCAATTTTCATAATTAAATTCCTTGAGATCCAAAATAGTGGGTTTAGCAACATCACGGTTTTTATTTATTTCAATCCCACTTTCATCAATTTCATCATCAAGATCTAGAAACTCCGAATTCTTCGAATGCCTTCTAGGTAAAGGAAGATAATCTTCAGATTCATCAAGATTCATATTGCAAAACAAAGATTTAATGGGGGACACATCAATAACTTTTAGATCTTCATCTTGATTTTCATAGGGATTGGAAGAACACGCTTTAATAAAGGCATCTTTGGAAGCACGCATCCTAGCGGTTCTTTCCTTGCACTCATCAATTGAAATTCTCATGGCTTTGAGAGACTCATTGATATCATGCTTAGGAGTAATAGATCTAAGCTTTAAAGAATCAATTTCAAGAGAAATTCTATCAATGTTCCTAGCCAAATCATCAACTTTAAGCAATTTCTCTTCAAGCAAAGCATTAAAATTCTCTTGTGAATTCATAAACTCTTTAACACTACTCTCAAATTCAGAGGGCATCTTAAAATTTCCATAAGAGTTATTGTAGGACCATATTTATTGGAAGGATTACTAGGATAAGGCCTAGGATTAAAATTCCCTCTATGAGCGTTGTTTCCAAAACTATTCCTACCAACGAAATTCACATCCATAGATTCATTATTATTCTCAAGCAAGGTAGATAAAGGCATATCATTGGGATCAAGAGGAATATTTTTAGGCGCAAAATCTTCATAAGTTCATCCATCTTTTCACTCAAAACATTGATTTCTTCTATAGCATGCACCTTTTTACTAGAAGATCTTTTGGTGTGCCATTGAGAATAATTAGCCATAATATTATCAAGCAATTTGGTAGCATCCCCTAACGTAATTTCCATAAAAGTGCCTCCCGCGGCCGAATCTAAAAGATTTCTAGAAGCAAAATTCAATCCGGCATAAAATTTTTGTATGATCATCCATAAATTCAAACCATGAGTAGGGCAATTGCGAAGCATTAATTTCATTCTTTCCCAAGATTGGGCAACATGCTCATGATCAAGTTGTTTAAAATTCATGATATTGTTCCTAAGAGTGATAATCTTAGAGGGAGGAAAATACTTAGAGATAAAAGCATCTTTGCACTTGTTCCAAGAATCAATACTATTTTTAGGAAAAGATGAGATCCAAACTTTAGCACAATCTCTAAGTGAAAACGGAAATAACTTCAATTTGACAATATTGTTATCCGTATCTTTCTTCTTTTGCATATCACACAAATCAACAAAATTGTTTAGATGAGTAGCGGCATCTTCACTAGGAAGGCCAGCGAATTGATCTTTCATAACAAGATTCAACAAAGCGGTATTGATTTCCCAAGACTCATCATTATTAAGAGGAGCAATCGGAGTACTAAGGAAATTATTATTATTGGTATTCGAGAAATCACACAATTTGGTATTATCTTGTGCCATGGCAACAAGTAATCCAACACACAAGCAAACAGGAAGGCAACGGGAAAAAGGCAAACGGAAAAGAGAGGAGGAGATTGGGAAATAAAGGGCAAATAAAACGGCAAGGGTGAAGTGGGGGAGAGGAAAACGAGAGGCAAATGGCAAATAATGTAATGCGAGAGATAGGGATTGCGATGGGTACTTGGTATGGTTGACTTGCTTGCGCTAGCCTCCCCGGCAATGGCGCCAGAAATTCTTCTTGCTACCTCTTGAGCACTGCGTTGGATTTCCCCGAAGAGGAGAGGATGATGCAGTAAAGTAGCGTAAGTATTTCCCTCAGTTTTTGAGAACCAAGGTATCAATCCAGTAGGAGACCACGCACAAGTCCCTCGTACCTACACAAAATGATAGCAACTCACAACCAACGCTTAGGGGTTGTCAATCCCTTCAAGGTCACTTACAAGAGTGAGATCTGATAGAGAAAATATTTTTGGTATTTTTTGTTAGATAGATGCAAAGTAAAAAGTAAAAGGCAAAGTAAAACAAAGCAAGTAAATAAAGTGATATAGATTGATATGATGAGAATAGACCCGGGGGCCATAGGTTTCACTAGTGGCTTCTCTCAAGAGCATAAGTATTCTACGGTGGGTGAACAAATTACTGTTGAGCAATTGACAGAATTGAGCATAGTTATGAGTATATCTAGGCGATGATCATGTATATAGGCATCACGTCCAAAACAAGTAGATCGAAATGATTCTGCATCTACTACTATTACTCCACTCATCGACCGCTATCCAGCATGCATCTAGAGTATTAAGGAAAAACAGAATAACACCGTAAGCAAGATGACATGATGTAGAGGGATAAATTCATGCAATATGATAAAAACCCCATCTTGTTATCCTCGATGGCAACAATACAATACATGCCTTGCAACTCTTTCTGTCACTGAGTAAGGACACCGCAAGATTGAACCCAAAGCTAAGCACTTCTCCCATTGCAAGAACTACCAATCTAGTTGGCCAAACCAAAAAGATAATTCGAAGAGACTTGCAAAGATAACTCAATCATACATAAAAGAATTCAGAGAAGAATCAAATATTTTCCATAGATAATACTGGATCATAAACCCACAATTCATCGGTCTCAACAAACATACCACAAAAAGAAGATTACATCGAATAGATCTCCACGAGAGAGGGGGAGAACATTGTATTGAGATCCAAAAAGAGAGAAGAAGCCATCTAGCTACTAGCTATGAACCCGAAGGTCTGAAGTAAACTACTCACACTTCATCAAAGGGGCTATGGTGATGATGTAGAAGCCCTCCGTGGTGGATGCCCCCTCCGGCGGAGCTCCGGAATAGGCCCCAAGATGGGATCTCGTGGATACAGAAGGTTGCGGCGGTGGAATTAGGTTGTTGGCTCCTGTTCTGATTGTTCAGGGATACGTAGGTATATATAGGAGGAAGGAGTACGTCGGTGCAACTCCAAGGGGGCCACGAGGTAGGGGGCGCTCCCAGGGGAGTGGGGGGCGCCCCGGGGGGGGGGGCCCTCCACCTTCGTGACCTCCTCGGAAACTTCTTGGAGTAGGGTCCAAGTCTCCTGGATCACGTTCGGTTGGAAAATCATGATCCCGAAGGTTTCATTCCGTTTGGACTCCGTTTGATATTCTGTTTCTTTGAAATACTGAAAAAGGCAAAAAACAGCAATTCTGGGCTGGGCCTCCGTTTAATAGGTTAGTCCCAAAAGTAATATAAAAGTGGAAAATAAAGCCGAATATAGTCCAAAACAGTGGATAAAGTAGCATGGAGCAATCAAAAATTATAGGTACGTTGGAGACATATCAACTGACACTTGTTATTTGAGAGCAACCCATCCTCCGAGGACTTTGAGCGAAAATCATCAAGTGAGGAAATCCCAAACCCAAACCTACAAAACCCCAAAGTGATTGAGCATCACTGAAGAGATTGATCCTGCATGGATTCGACGCTTGTTTCCTTTGAAGACTGTGCTTCTTCCAGACAGTTATGCGTCAAGGTAGTCACCTGAAGACTTACCACGAGTGATTGGGCGAGGTCTGTGTGACCTTAGCACAAGGAGAATAAGGTGAGTACTGTGTGTCTGGGACTGGGTGTCCTCAAGTTTAAATACTCAGCCGCTCCAACCAGATGTACAACTGAGACAGCAGTTGGAACTGGTTTACCAAATCATTGTCTTCACCGAGCTAACTGGTTCTATCTCCTCAACTCTTTCATTTCCTCATGTATGTTGTTGTGTGTTTGTTCATATCTGTTTGAATACTTTGACTGAAGACTTTCTCAATTTCCCCTGTTCTATTTCTTCAGTCTGATTGCCTTCTTCCTTGTGTTGTCCTGTGTTTACGCTTTCTGTACTCTGTGCTTGTCTTTTTTCATCATGATGACTATGCTTGTGTTCTGTTATGTTCCTTTCTGAGTACTTATTCCACTGCAAGTAGTTCTTCATTTAGGAATTTCCTCACCAGCAAATTCCTCACTGAAGAGTTCATAAAAATCGCCTATTCACCCCCCTCTAGTCGATATAACGCACTTTCAAGGAGGAGCAAGGGAGAAGAAGCAGGCAAAACAAGGAGGGATGGACAACGGGGGCTCACGCCTTCCCGTACTTATAGCCCATAGGGGAGCAATCGTCGGCCTCCATGATCACAGTAATGATAACTCTTTGTTGCATGCAGCAGGCTCTCGTCAAATCGGGCAGTTGCCGAGGCAGCATGGGGAAGCAGAGATGCCCACGTCCAATCAAGTTGCCACGCGTCGCCCAAGGCCTCAGGCTGTTGGGGCCCGCGGCGCTCTGTGCTTGACCTTTGGCTTCGCTGCTAAGCCAAGTCCTAGCGCGCCTTGAGCCCGGGGGATACTGTTGGCGTCCTGGATATGGGGGTATCCAGACTTGCCTGCCTGCGGCCTGTGGCGTGGCTCACCAGTGGCCCAGTTCGGCCCGTCTTCATCAACCCAGGTTCAAGACCCTCGCGAGGGGCCAAGCCTCGTGGGGCGGACTACGCAAGGCCTCCTCAGGGGTGGCCTCATCAGGCGGGCTCGTGAGGATGCAGAGAGATCAAGGCGAGGAGTACCTCGTGAGGTGCATATGACGCAAGCCATGACGATTGAGACCAGGTGGGCACCCGACGAGTGCCGGCCAGCGTAGTGTCCTTGTTTCCCCTTTGGTGCTAAGGGGGAAAGCGTAGGCGCTGAGTAACGAGGCATCAAGCAAAGGTTTCCAGATCGGTGCAACGAGACTAGGACCAGGAGGATGGCAAGACGGAGGTCACCGTGGAGCCCAAGATGGCGGCACCACGAGTGCCTTTGGTAGTCGAAGACCACCTTTAGTCAGGATAGCTTGTACTGGCTGTCCCCTCTCAAAGCCCGCCATTGTGGAATTCCTTCCCGCTCAATATTTGGGAATAGGACCAAGGCCTCTATAAATAGGGCTAGCGACCACCGTAGCAAAGGGGGACAAGAGGAATCGATTGGGACCAGAACCACTCACACCAGCGCAAGAACAGCTCCCCTCGCGAGGCTGTTCTTCCCCTTGTACTGTTCCTCATTAGCCCAAGAGGCAATACACTCACCACACACTAGACTAGGGTATTACACCATAATGGTGGCCTTAACCAGTATAAACCTCGTGTCCCTTGTGTTGTTCATGTTCTTAGCTTAGAACCACGGCGAGGTGAGGGAGCAGATCAGTAGGGAGAAGATCTTCACGCGCACCCCAGAGTTTGAACCTTAAGGTTTTGCCGGAACCCAAAATCCGACAACCACGGCTACAACGTCCTCAACATGCCAGGAAGTGGCGGCGTCATCACGGTCGCATGCCAAGAGAAGGATGCAGTGTGCTCCCTCGAGCGCGCCTTCCAGGCTGCAGCGGTCGAGAACCCTAAAGACAAGGGCGGCGCTCTCCCTCCTAAGGTCGCCCCCAATACACAGAAGCTGCAGCTGGGACAAGGGTCTTGTGAAGGAGCATCGGTCGAGGACGCCGCGCTGAGCCTCGCGTCCTCGGGCGCGGTACCGTTGCCCATCACATAGGAAGGCGCGCCTGATGCCCCTCTCAGGATGGCTCGGGGGCTCTCCTCGGGAGGGCCTCAGACCTAGACAGGGTCGCGAGGGAGGCGTTCGGGCACCATGTGGAGGCGCTCTTCAGAGCATGCTTCCCAGAAGAAAGCAGTAGGCGTGAGGCACCAGGTGGTCAGGAGTTCATCAGCGAGGCAATCGAGGAGATACAAGAAGCAAGGGTTCTGCAAGGCGATCGTCGCCTACCGCGCGGCGCGGCTCACTGCCCTGGCGAGGGTAAGGAGTTTTGTGTCTGCATCGACATTCCCGGGCTCAACAGGGCCGCGTCTCAGCAACTCATTTGGCCGTCTCGCGTCGGCCAGTGCGAGGGACCACCTCACAACTACGTTCGCATGCCCTTTGGCCTGCCGGGCGCGGCTGTGATGTTCCAACACTGCATGAGCGGCGCCCTGGAGGCTCACGAGGCCAGGCATCAGGCGATCCTGGCGGAGATGGAGGACCACCATCAGGAGCCTCCCAGGTCCTCTGAGCCTCCCGAGGTCGGCACGAGAGCGGATCGTGAGGAACGACTCCAGCAGCGTGCGTTTTTTGGCTACTTCAACACCTCTTCAGCGGCGGTACCAGGTGACATTGAGGGAGTCCTGGATAAGGGGGTATTCGGACAGCCGGACTATATACTTTGGGTTGGACTATGAAGATACAAGATTGAAGACTTTATCCCATGTCCGGATGGGACTCTCCTTGGCATGGAAGGCAAGCTTGGCGATTCGGATGTAGATCTCCTTCTCTGTAAACCGACTCCGTGTAACCCTAGCCCCCTCTGGTGTCTATATAAACCGGAGGGTTTAGTCTGTAGGACTCAACAACAATGACAACAATCATACCATAGGCTAGCTTCTAGGGTTTAGCCTCTCTAATCTCATGGTAGATCAACTCTTGTAATACTCATATCATCAAGATCAATCAAGTAGGAAGTAGGGTATTACCTCCATCGAGAGGGCCCGAACCTGGGTAAACATCGTGTCCCCAGCCTCCTATTACCATTAGCCTTAGACGCACAGTTCGGGACCCCCTACCCGAGATCCGCCGGTTTTGACACTGACATTGGTGCTTTCATTGAGAGTTCCTCTGTGTCGTCACTGTAAGGCTCGATGGCTCCTCAAACCTTCAACAACATCGTCCTGGGTGAGACTTTCCTCCCCGGATAGATCTTCGTGTTCGGCGGCTTCGCTGCGGGCCAACTCGCTTGGCCATCTTGAGTAGATCGACAGCTACGCCCTTGGCCATCAGGTCAGGTTTGGAAACCTAAACTACACTGTCGGCATCCGCGGAGACCTGATCTTCGACGGATTCGGGCCCATGTCAGGAGCGCCGAACGATCACAACGTGCATGACCTAGATCTGCCGTCGGACAATATTTGGAACATCACACCTGCTACGGCTCCGGACTTCGTTCCAGAGCAGGTTGTGCCTTCCGAGGACGGGTGGATGGACCCCGCCCTGGAGGCCGCATACTCCTCGGCGTTGGAGCCGAACACAGACTCCGCTCCTTAGGAGATTTATGTGTCCGAACTCTCGGACTCACCTTCGGTCGTAGGTCCCGGACCGCGTGCATCCATGCCCATCGAATCTGATTGGGCTCCAATAATGGAATTCACAACCGTGGATATCTTCCAGCACTCCCCCTTTGAAGATGTGCTAAATTCATTAAGGTCTCCCTCTCTATTAGGAGATTCCTGGCCGAACTATGTTCGGCTCGAGTGGGAAGCAGGCGACGAAGAAATTCGTCACCCACCCACCACCCACTTAATAGCCACAGTCGATGACTTGACCGACATGCTTAACTTCGATTCCGAAGACATCGATGGTATAGATGACGATGCGGGAGAAGAACAGGAACCACCACCCACAGGGCGCTGGACTGCCACCTCTTCATATGATATATATATATGGTGGATACTCCCAAAGAAAACAATGGCGATGATGCAACGGGAGATAACCCCTCAGGGAAGAAATCAAAGCATGTGCGTCACAGGCGCCGCTCCAAGCCCCGCCATAGCAATACCGACACCGAAGAAGAAAATAATCCAGATGGCTCCGAAGAGGGATACAATCCTGATCAGCCTACCCTCGGGCAGGCCGAACAGAAACACGGACAAGTCAGCCCAGACGAACAGGCGACAGATGGATACTTGGAGGACAATAACTATATGCCTCCCTCTGAAGACGAGGCGAGCCTCGGTGACGACGAATTCGGCATATCAGAGGATCCCATAGAGCAGGAGCGCTTGAAGCGCCGGCTTATAGCCACTGCAAGAAGCCTGATAAAGAAACAGCAGCAGCTTCAAGGTGATCAGAATCTGCTCGCAGACAGATGGACTAAGGCCTGGGCAACCGAGGAATATGGACTCGAGCGCCGAACAAAATACTACCCAAAGCGCACGCTACTACCTCAATTCGAGGAGGCAGCACTAAAAATCAAACGCACGCCTACACCCCACCGACAACACACTGCGGAAAGGGGCTACGTGCAAGACCAACATTACATACCAAATAACAACATAGCAAGCACCCCGACACATCAGCCGCCAAAAACAGAGTCCGCAAACCTTGGTGCAACAAATATAAGCGTCCCAAGGCAAAGAATGACGCCCAGGAAACGACAGTCAGCACAGGAGCCCGTAGTCCTCAACCGGTTCAGCGGGAGAAGAGAATTCAAAATCATAATTCGGGCCCCTCCAGCCTGAACCGCATACTTGACTGCCCATGTCAAATTCATGGCACCCCAGGAGCTGCAGCCAATATACCAATAGAGAATGCTGGGTCTTGAAACAGATCGGCAGGCCAACGCCAGAAACAGCATGAAGAGGTCCTAGGGCAATAAGCCCAGATTATCAAGCCTAAGGATCAATCACTCGAGGATCAGACCCACTAAAAAACTCATTTTAGAGTGTCATAACTAGGCGCGAAGTCCAATTAGGCCCCGCCACTCTGGAGATGGTCTTCGGATCGCCAAAAAATTTCGATACCAAAGAACTAACTTTCGGCATTACACCTCTAGGCAGTAGCTATTCAGCACCGCCAGGATACACTGCGATTCGATGCATTATCACCCAATGCCCACGATAGTCTTAAAAAAACCAGACCCACGTGATGTAGTCACAATCGCGGGCAAGACCGAGCTTTGCCTTGGCGCCGAAGAGTATTCGACCACTTTATTAATAGAATCAGTGAGTTATGATTTTTCAATCGAACCTTGATTCGACAGCTGAACTCCCAGACACCGATAAAGGAGTCTGAACTACTTCATGATATCCCAGCCTGATCATGGCTCATATAGATCCTCCGGCATCAGCTGGAGGGGTCACATCCCACGGCTCAGCCGCTGCTCACACACGCCTTTTAGCATTATTTGCAGGTTCGCCTTTGCGCATAACTGGACCGACGACTTGGAATCAGCTCGGACGCACACAGGGGGAATCTCCACCCCACCTGAATACAATTCGGATATTACTCCGGACACTCGCACAGGTCCCTACCGCCTGGCCCCAATAGGTTCTGCCGTCATGCCTCTCTTTTATAACATGCATTGTACTCATACGCATTGACATATTACTTAAATACAACATGTAGAGTCATTTGACGCTTATCTGCTATTATTTCTCAATGACATTTTGTCATAACGACATCCGAACATCGTGTTATGCCTTAAAACACCAGGGGCTTCATTGCACCCGCAGTACGGCCGCAATATAGGACGCACACAGGGGGAATCTCCACCCCACCTGAATACAATTCGGATATTACTCCGGACCCACGCACAGGTCCCTACCGCCCGGCCCCAATAGGTTCTGCCGTCATGCCTCTCTTTTATAACATGCACTGTACTCATACGCATTGACGCATTACTTAAATACAACATGTAGAGTCATTTGACGCTTATCTTCTATTATTTCTCAACGACATTTTGTCATAACGACATCCGAACATCGTTTATGCCTTAAAACACCAGGGGCTTCATTGCACCCGCAGTACGGCAACAAAAGTCCGACCACCTTCTCGGTCGTTCGGCACCCCGAACTTATAGCATTATATGCATCAGCTCCGAATCATGTCTTGGGTCATTGGTTGGGTTTGCCCGGCTCCCATGTTTTGGTACCTTATGTTCCGCAATATCGGCTAAGGTAGCGCTGGGAGAACTACTGCGATTGTCTCCTGGTTCTTCCGGATGAACACCTCAGTAGAGAAATCCGAAAACTGACTGTCATGATAAGGCGAGAGCTGGTCAGCTGTTCGAGAGGTTGTAAAATCTTTATAGATTTATTCCGCATAATGCCATAATAAAATGCAGCGTGCTAAGGATCGGTCCACCGATCAAGCGCTATTAGAGCCCCTCGCGAGGTCTTCCGAACACCAGGGGTTGCGCCTCCCATACTCGAATTCCTATGGCTAAGTGAGAGTAATAAAGCCCTATAGTCCGATTGCCTGGTTAGCTGTGCTGAACACCTCCTTCATGGACCCAAGAATGGGATAAAGAGTGTTCAGGTGTATCCCGAACACCCCCGTAGTTCCTACATGGGGGCAGAAGCCGATGACTGGCCAACTCTCAAGACTAACATATAAAACGGTCGCACAGGAATAAAATTTACACATAACAGGCACATACATATAAGTGACTCTGTTCCGCCTTACAAAGGATAGCACAACTACCTTTAGGGAAAAATAATGTCTTTCGCACATTGCTCTGCCACAAGGCGGACCCCCTTCAGGACACCATCATAATATAATTCGGGCTTGCGGTGCTCCTTCCCCTCCGGCGGCCCCTCCGTCATCAGCTTCTCAGCATCAAGCTTCCCCCAGTGCACTTTCGCACGGGCAAATGCCATTCGTGCCCCTTCTATGCAAACCGACCGCTTAATGACGTCCAACCAAGGGCACGCACTCACAAGTCGCTTCACGAGCCCAAAGAAACTACTCGGAATGGGCTCGGCGGGCCATAGCCGGATAACCAAATCCTTCATGGCTAGTTCGGCCGCCTGATGCAGTTCGATCAGCTGTTTCAGCTGGTCGACCAACGGCACTGGATAATTCGGCGCCAAATACTACGACCAGAAGAGCTTCTCCGCAGTTTCCTTCTTCTCAGCTCGGCAGAATTGGGAAGCATCAGATATGCTACGTGGCAGATCTGCAAATGCCCCTGAAAAAATTAGGATTCAATGGGTCACCATGAATCTTCCCTGTGAAGGCATAAGACGCTTTGAATAAGAAAAATCCTTACCAGCCACAATCTTCTGCGCCTCCTGAATATCCTTCAGAGCAGCCTATGCTTCCTCCCCAGCATCATTCGCGGTCTGGAGAGCTTGGGTGAGTTCGGATTCTTTCAATTATAGACTCTGCTCCAAACTCTCGCTTTTCTTTACGGCCTCCTGAAACTCTCGTTCAGCTTCCACAACCCTTGCCTCGTGCCTCTCGCGGACAGCCTGCTCCGCGGCCGCCTTCTTTTCGGCCAAGGCGACAGCCTTCTTGAGCGCCTCAATTTTGGCATTTGCTCCTGGAGTGTAACGCCCCGGATACAACTTTCCATATTCGTAACTCCAACTCTTGCCTTTTCCGGAGATGCGATATGATATTTCCTCCATGGTTGGGTTTTGTCTGTTGTTTTGCATTTTGTTCTTGTTCTGCATCTCATCTCATAGCATCATGCGCATTGCATCGGCATCGTTTTTATAAATCTGGCATCCGTTCGGGTTTCCCCGGTCCTCTCCGTTGTCCGTTCGGAGTCCAGACACACTCGCACGCGCCCGCGGCACCTCCGAAATATTATTTTATAAGTGGCATAAAAATGTTCTCGGAATGGGTTGCAACTTGTCATGCGGTCTTATTATAGTGTGGACAGGCCGCCTGTCAAGTTTCGTCGCATTCGGAGTCTGTTTGACTGCCCAACCATTAAATATGTAACCGCGATATAGTAGGTATATTCGTCGGACGTTTCGGTCTCCGAAACCATTGCCGGGCTGCATTTCTCCCCTCTCCTCTCAGCCCAACCCTCTCGTAACAGCCCACCTAGGCCTGCCTAACCCCCCTCGCGTCCGGAACTGCCCGATCGAGATCTGAGGGTTCGAACCCCCCCGCTAGACGAAACCCCAGCCAAAACTGCTATTTAAACCCCCTTCCCCTTGCCATTTTGGGCATCCCTAGCCTTCCACCTACTCCTAGCCGCCTCCCACCTCCATTTCCGCGCCCCCCAGCCTCCTCCCGCCACTTGGTGCCGCCGCCACCGTGCCCCGGGCCAACCGGAGCGCGCCACATCAGCCCCCAGCGCCCCTGCAGCCAATGCCCCGCTGCCACATGTCCTCCCCATGTCGCCCGGCCTCCTTCCTCCGCGCCAGGCCCGCCCGAAGCCCAGCGGAGGCCCACAGCGGACCAATCTTGGCCCGGCTCCCACTCCCGCCGCCGCCAGGCCCGACCGCGCCTCCCAGCCGCGCCCAAGCGCTTGCTCCCCGCCGCCTCGCGCCTCCCTCGTCGGATCGGGCAGGGCCGATCTCCCTCGCTGCCAAGCTGGCCGGCAGGCCACCGGAGCGCGCTGCTGTCTCGCCGAGCCCGCCGCCGACCACAGGAGAGCCGCGTCACCCCTGCTCCCTTCTTCTCCTTCCTTCCGATCTCTCTCCCTCGCTGATGCATCCGCGCCCCCGCCATTGCAGGTCGTCGCCAGTTCCATTCATCGCCGGAAACGGAACCCCGGGGCTGATCCGCTCGGATCCGGCCGGAACCACCGCCCCATGGCCTCCTCCATCCTCGTCTCGCGCCCTTGGTCCTCGGCAGAGCCGCGCCAGGCCGCCACCGTTGTCCTGTTCCGAGGAGGAGCTCGAACCGGTCGCTCCTTGCGCCGTTGCCTGCGTCGGCCACGTGGGCCCGGCCACGGCCGAACTCCCTCCAGGCCCAGCGCGCCCTCCTGCAGCCTCCCCTCCGAACCGGGCCTTGGCCCAGGGTGAGCAGACCCCTCCCCCTCTCCTGTGCACTTTGGGCCAGACAGATTCGGCCCGTGTCTTGTTTTTTTCCGTGCTGCGATTTTCCTAATTATCCAGAGATTGCCAGTTTTTCAGAAAACCCCCCCATGTTCATGCATATAATAACTCATTAACTGTGCATCATATGTAAATAATTTATATATGTAAAATGTTCAAAAAATTGTGTAGATTAATAATATGCCATTTTCATCCATGTTTAAAATGTTTAAAATGCTGTTTGTGTTAAGTTGCGAATATGCCATGTTAAAATGATTTATTTCATAACTAAATAACCGTAGCTTCGAATTTAATAAACTTTATATGTAAATGGGGTGAAAAAATGCCTAGGTTAACATGGTGCACTTTATGTTGCTGTTTAACAACATTAAAATTGTGTTTAGGGAAGAACAGTACCAAATTCATTTTATGCACATGGGGATTTCCGGAATTGTTGTTTGTTGTTCCGGCCTCACTTAAACTTGCCTAGATAGGTAGATTAATTATGTTTCACCTCTTGCCATGTTTAACAACATTTAATATTGTTGTGTACCTAAACGAGAGAGAACTAAATATGTCAATGTGGTGTTTCGTCAATATGCAACTCGTTGCATATTGAGCTCCACTTAATTGGTAGTATTGTTTGTTGCACTTTGCCATGCCATGCCTTATTAAACCAGACATGCATCATACTTGTTTGTGCATCATGACATGTTTATGCTTGTGCATTTACCATGTTGTTTTTTTCTTTCCGGTGTTGCTTCCTAGTTCCGGTAATGTTGCGATTGTGAGGATTCGTTCGACTACGTCCGTTCGTCTTCTTCATGGACTCGTTCTTCTTCCTAGCGGGATTTCAGGCAAGATGACCGCTACCCTGGATCTCACTACTATCATTGCTATGCTAGTTGCTTCGTTCTATCGCTTTGTTGTGCTACCTATCACCTGTTTATCAAGCCATCCCATATTTCCATGAACCTCTAACCTTTGACACCTTTCCTATGCAAATCGTTGTTTGGCTATGTTACCGCTTTTGCTCAGCCCCTCTTATAGCGTTGTTAGTTGCAGGTGAAGTTGAAGATTTCTCCATGGTGGACATGATTTTGGTTGGGATATCACAATATCTCTTATATTATTAATGCATCTATATACTTGGTAAAGGTTGAAAGGCTTGGCCTTTTGCCTAGTGTTTTGTTTCACTCTTGCCGCCCTAGTTTCCATCATACCGGTGTTATGTTCCCAGATTTTTGCATTCCTTACGCGGTCGGGTGATTTATGGGACCCCCTTGACAGTTCGCTTTGAATAAAACTCCTCCAGCAAGGCCCAACCTTGGTTTTACCATTTGCCTCACCACCACCTATCCCTTTTCCCTTGGGTCGGCCAACCCGAGGGTCATCTTTATTTTAGCCCCCCCGGGCCAGTGCTTGTCTAAGTGTTGGTCTGAACCGAGCGATGTCCAGCGCCCCCTGGGCAACCAGGGTCTATGCCAACCCGACGTCTTGCTCATCCGGTGTGCCCTGAGAACGAGATATGTGCAGCTCCTATCGGGATTTGTCGGCGCATCGGGCGGCTTTGCTGGGCTTGTTTTACCATTGTCGAAATGTCTTGTGAACCGCGATTCCGAGTCTGATCGGGTCTTCCTGGGAGAAGGTCTATTCCTTCGTTGATCGCGAGAGCTTGCCATGGGCTAAGTTGGGACACCCCTGCAGGGTATAAATTTTCGAAAGCCGTGCCCGCGTTTATGTGGCAGATGGGAATTTGTTAATGTCCGGTTGTAGATAACTTGACACCAGATCCGAATTAAAACGCATCAACCGTGTGTGTAGCCGTGATGGTCTCTTTTCGGCGGAGTCCGGGAAGTGAACACGGTTTCTGGGTTATGTTTAACGTAAGTAGGAGTTCAGGATCACTTCTTGATCATTATTAGTTGACGACCGTTCTGCTTGCTCTCTTCTCGCTCTTATTTGCGTATGTTACCCACCATATATGCTTAGTCGCTGCTGCAGCCTCACCACTTTACCCCTTCCTTTCTCTTTAAGCTTTGCTAGTCTTGATACCCATGGTAATGGGATTGCTGAGTCCTCGTGGCTCACAGATTACTACAACAACAGTTGCAGGTACATGTTGTGCGAAGTTCATGACGTGAGAGCGATGTTTGCTTGTATTGGAGTTCTTCTTCTGCTTCTTCTTCGATCAGAGGATAGGTTCCAGGTCGGCAGCCTGGGCTAGCAGGGTGGATGTCGTTGAGTTTCTGTTTGTGTTTCATCCGTAGTCGGATGATGCTCTGATGTATTGTGATGTTGTATTCGTGTGGCATTGTATGCCTTATGTATGTATCCCCATCTATTATGTAATGTTGATGTAACGATATCCACCTTGCAAAAGCGTTTCAATATGCGGGTCTATCCTTGGTGGGACCTTCGAGTTCCTTTTGGATAGGGTCGCATATTGGGCGTGACAAGTTGGTATCAGAGCCTCGACCGACCATAGGAGCCCCCTTGATTGTTGGCCATTGTTGAGTCTAGAAGAAAACTATTTTGAGTCTTAGGATTATATATATCGGAGAGTAGGATTCCTTTTACTCCTCAGCCCCCTTCGTTGCTCTGGTGAGGTCTCCTGACGTAGATGTTTTGACTGTCCTCTTCTCAAATTTCACTAAAAAATTTTTGGATCACTCGGGTATCTTGGAATCATTTCGATGGTTTTGTGACGAGAACATTGTTCTTGGTGCCTCCTGTCTATTTATGTGGCTTTGACCCGGGGAGTTGAGCTCCGAGGTGTTGTCGTCACAATTTTATCGTTGCAGTTCTGGAATACGTGAGTTTTGCCGACATCGAAAATCTCTTTTATGCAGTTGTTGGTGAGATAACCTCGACGTCACCCAGTACTGGGGAGTTCGGGAGTATTGCCATAACTCGTATAACGGATGCTTTTCGAAGGTTGAGGTGCACAATTTCCGAAGGTTTCTTGGTTATGTGTTGACGGATGGATACATCTTGGATGTAGGTATTGTTAGTTTGGGTGAGATATATTGCTTCCCCTGTATCCCCAACACCAGATTGCATAACCAGAAAGTTTCGAGAGTTTATAGGTGGGAATTCAAGTAGCTCTAGTTTTATCTTTCCAACAGACACATGATACGATATGGGATCTATCATATGTTTGTTTCCGGCTTATTCTGCAAGCCAATCCTTTGTTTTGTTTTATTTGTGGTATTCGAGTTGCTTCGAGTCAAATGTTGAATCCATACCTTTCTTAAATGGTGTTCTCATATTTCTATGGGAGTGCTAATCCTTTTGATCATCGAGATTGTCATGTCAATTCTTTCCAACCGGTGTTCTTCTTTCAAGTGGATCCGATCATTTCAACATTCGCAAGATCATCTCTCAGTTTCCCAACGTTGTTCGTTTCATCCGTCCTCAAGTTGCCTTTGTTTTCCCGCCCTCCCACCCTTTTTCTTCAAGGACTCAGATTTCTTAATCAAGTATCCATTTATTCATGTGAAGTTTCTCCATTTTTTTTCCTGTCAATGTTCTTATCCGGTGATTTCCCAAGAAGATGCTCAATAGTTTTAAGTTCATCATACTCCATTGTTGTTTCTTCTCCGGTGGATCCAATTCAAGCTTTCAGTGTTGATCATATTCTTTTCCTCGTTTCAAATGTTTTTCCACGTCGTTGCACCTCTTAATTGTTCACCTCCCTCTATTCTTGTCCGGAGTGCTCAAGATATCTCAGAAGAATCATGTTTCCTTTCTTAATCCGTTCGAGTTACTTCAAGTTTTTCTCTCATTCAAGCTGTTTAATTCAACCGGTGCAATCTCTCTTCAAAACCATTCAATGGTGTTTTCTTTTGAGTGGGCCCTAACCCACAGGTCTTTTTCCAGGATCTTACCTGACTCTTCTAATTATTCTGGTGCTATTCCCAAATTCTTTTCAAAGTGTGACGTAAGAATGGATTCCATCAGTCACATGCCTTCTCCAAGATTGCTTTGAAATTCTTTCATTATTGGTTCAACCTTTCTAATTGTCATTCCGGAGTGCCTCAACAATTCATGGTGGTGTTCCTCGTCGTCATTCTCGAATTTTGAAGTCCGAAGAAGATTTCCTCTTTAATCCTTACCCGTTCTTCCAAAGATGCGTAGTTCAAGCTTGATGCCATCCTCTCATAATTGTTTTCGATTGTGAGAATTTTTTTTCATCCATCCGGAGCAATTCAAGAGTCTTTTCAGATTGATTCTCCGTAGCCCATCATCTCAGAATTATTCATTCAAGCTTTCAACTCTCATTCTCCAAATCTTACCGGTGGATCGTTCAAGTATACTCTTTAGTCAGCTCATGATCTCTTTGTTCTCATGTATCTAAATCCCCTCAAGTATCTTCATTCGTTTTCCAATTCTTCTCGGTGAATTGTGCCTTTGCTATGTTCATTTTCAGTTCTTACGGTGGTTCGTTCAAGATTTCACTTCCTTTGTTATCATATCAATTCATGCGTTGTTTCTAATCCCACCGGTGGTTCCATCAATACCTTCTCAAGTTTACGCTATATCTCTCTTAATTCTTTCTACGAGAATAAGTAGTATGCCAAATCCATTGCTTGTCATCAATTTAAATTGGTGAAGGATAGGCATAACGTAATTCTTATTATTGTTTCATCCAAGTAATCTAGTTTCTTCTTTCCGGAGTTGTTCATCATGTCACATTTCCCGGTTTGAGATGTTTCATCTTTTCTTTTTCGGAGTTCCAAGTTTTCCGCATTATCTCGTCGCGAAGCTCCATCTAAATCATCGCAAGGCTTCACCTTGTGTTGTCAACTTCTCTTTCTTTTTATCATCCTTTCATTACCGGAGTTCTTCATGGAGGCTCTACATGGTGGTTCGTCAAGGATTCTATTCATTTTTCAATTGTTCTTCAAGTTTTCTCTCGAAGTTATGATCTTCTAAGCTTTACTCTAAAATAAACATGGTGCTCAACACATGTTTTGTTTTGAGGAGCTCAAGTATTCTTCATCTTGCATTCTGAAGTGCAATTCTTTCTACCTTATCTTTTGAGGTGGTGTTATGTCATTCTTGACAATTCTAGTTCGTGGTTGATGATTCACATGTTGTCAAGAATGAGGTATTTTAAACCCATCATTTTCTTCCTTGGAGTTATCTTGTGTCAGATTTCACCTAAAGCCTTTCCTTAAGGGTTGTTGCTATTTGTGGTGATTATGCATGACCCAAGCTTGCTCTTTATCCTCCTTGGTGGAAGAAGTTTTCATCTCTTCGTTGATCTCAAAGCAAGCAATTGATTTTGTTAGTGGCAGAATGTCACGTCATAGTCTTGAGATGTTTTTCATAAGCCCACTACAAACTTATTCTTTTCGTTGTTGATTTTCTAACAACTCCATTCAATCCTTATTTGCAAGGATGCTTTCCAAGTTCATTTGTGGCAGAAATTGTCATTTTCTTCTCCGTCCCTTTTATCCCAACAATCTAGCTTCTATTCTTTCGTTCCGGAGGCAGTGTGTTGTTGATTTCATCAAGTATCTTCCCATCTTCTCAAGTTCATGTTCTATTCCTTCCATGTTCAACCGGAGTGCTGCCCAAATTCTTCCTCTCTCATCATGTTTTAACCGGAGTGGTTCCAATTCCTTCTTGTCCATTGTACTCGTTATTCATAGATTTGCAACCTCCAAGGTTCACATGGTGTTCCTTCTTACTATTCTCTACCACAGTGCTCTCAATTGTGTTCAACTCCGTTGTGTTCTCTCTTTCAACTTTTCAACCTCTCAAGGTTCGTGGTTTCACTCGTTTGTCGAGGAAGCAACTTAGTTTACCTCTTCTCTTCCTCTTCTGTTTCTCTTCGGTGCCATCCTAGATCTCGGGACGAGATCCTCTCGTAGTGGTGGAGTGTTGTAACGCCCCGGATACAACTTTCCATATTCGTAACTCCAACTCTTGCCTTTTCCGGAGATGTGATATGATATTTCCTCCGTGGTTGGGTATTTTCTGTTGTTTTGCATTTTGTTCTTGTTATGCATCTCATCTCATAGCATCATGTGCATTGCATCGGCATCATTTTTAGAAAACTGGCATCCGTTCGGGTTTCCCCGGTCCTCTCCGTTGTCCGTTCAGAGTCCAGACACACTCGCACGCGCCCGCGGCACCTCCGAAATATTATTTTATAAGTGGCATAAAAATGTTCTCGGAATGGGTTGCAACTTGTCATGTGGTCTTATTATAGTGTAGACAGGCCGCCTATCAAGTTTCGTCGCATTCAAAGTCCGTTTGACTGCCCAACGGTTAAATATGTAACCGCGATATAGTCGGTATATTCGTCGGATGTTTCGGTCTCCGAAACCATTGTCGGGCTGCATTTCTCCCCTCTCCTCTCAGCCCAACCCTCTCGTAACAGCCCACCTAGGCCTGCCTAACCCCCCTCGCGTCCGGAACCGCCCGATCGAGATCTGAGGGTTCGACCCCCCCCCCTAGACCAAACCCTAGCCAAAACTGCTATTTAAACCCCCCCTCCCCTTGCCATTTTGGGCATCCCTAGCCTTCCACCTACTCCTAGCCGCCTCCCACCTCCATTTCCGCGCCCCCAGCCTCCTCCCGCCACTTGGCGCTGCCACCACCGTGCCCCGGGCCAACCGGAGCGCGCCACATCAGCCCCCAGCGCCCTTGCAGCCAATGCCCCGCTGCCACATGTCCTCCCCGCTCGCTCCCTGCCGCCTCGCGCCTTCCTCGTCGGATCGGGCAGGGCCCGATCTCCCTCGCCGCCAAGCTGGCCGGCAAGCCACCGAAGCGCGCTGCTGTCTCGCCAACCCCGCCGCCGACCACGGGAGAGCCGCGTCGCCCCTGCTCCCTTCTTCTCCTTCCTTCCGATCTCTCTCCCTCGCTGATGCATCCGCGTCCCCACCATTGCAGGTCGTCGCCAGCTCCATTCATGGCCAGAAACGGAACCCCGGGGCTAGATCCGCTCGGATCCGGCCGGAACCGCCGCCCCATGGCCTCCTCCATCCTCGTCTTGCACCCTTGGTCCTCACCGGAGCCGCGCCAGGCCGCCGCCTCGTCCTGTTCCGAGGAGGAGCTCGAACCGGTCGCTCCTTGCGCCGTTGCCTGCGTCGGCCACGTGGGCCCGACCGCGGCCCAACTCCCTCCAGGCCCAGCGCGCCCTCCTGCAGCCTCCCCTCCGAACCGGGCCTTGGCCCAGGGTGAGCAGACCCCTCCCCCTCTCCTGTGCACTTTGGGCCAGACAGATTCAACCCTTGTCTTGTTTTTTTTTCGTGCTGCGATTTTCCTAATTATCCAGAGATTGCCAGTTTTTCAGAAAACCCCTCCATGTTCATGCATATAATAACTCATTAACCGTGCATCATATGTAAATAATTTATATATGTAAAATGCTCAGAAAATTATGTAGATTAATAATATGCCATTTTCATCCATGTTTAAAATGTTTAAAATGATGTTTGTGTCAAGTTGCGAATATGCCATGTTAAAATGATTTATTTCATAACTAAATAGCATTGACTCCGAATTTAATAAACTTTATATGTAAATGGGGTGGAAAAATGCCTAGATTAACATGGTGCACTTTATGTTGCTTTTTAACAACATTAAAATTGTGTTTAGGGCAGAACAGTACCAAATTCATTTTATGCACATGGGGGATTTCCGGAATTGTTGTTTGTTGTTCCAGCCTCACTTAAACTTGCCTAGATAGGTAGATTAATTATGTTTCACCTCTTGCCATGTATAACAACATTTAATATTGTTGTGTACCTAAACGAGAGAGAACTAAATATGTCAATGTGGTGTTTCGTCAATATGCAACTCGTTGCATATTGAGCTCCACTTAATTGGTAGTATTGTTTGTTGCACTTTGCCATGCCATGCCTTATTAAACCGGACATGCATCATACTTGTTTGTGCATCATGCCATGTTTATGCTTGTGCATTTACCATGTTGTTTGTTTCTTTCCGGTGTTGCTTCTTAGTTCCGGTAATGTTGCGATTGTGAGGATTCGTTCGACTATGTCCGTTCGTCTTCTTCATGGACTCGTTCTTCTTCCTAGCAGGATTTCAGGCAAGATGACCGCTACCCTGGATCTCACTACTATCATTGCTATGCTAGTTGCTTCGTTCTATCGCTTTGCTGCGCTACCTATCACCTGTTTATCAAGCCATCCCATATTGTCATGAACCTCTAACCTTTGACACCTTTCCTATGCAAACCGTTGTTTGGCTATGTTACCGCTTTTGCTCAGCCCCTCTTATAGAGTTGCAAAGCCGTGCCCGCAGTTATAGGCAGATGGGAATTTGTTAATGTCCGGTTGTAGATAACTTGACACCAGATCCGAAATAAAACGCATCAACCGCGTGTGTAGCCGTGATGGTCTCTTTTCGGCGGAGTCCGGGAAGTGAACACGGTCTTTGGGTTATGTTTGACGTAAGTAGGAGTTCAGGATCACTTCTTGATCATTGCTAGTTTCACGACCGTTCCGCTTGCTCTCTTCTCGCTCTTATTTGCGTATGTTAGCCACCATATATGCTTAGTCGCTGCTGCAGCCTCACCACTTTACCCCTTCCTTTCCCTTTAAGCTTTGCTAGTCTTGATACCCATGGTAATGGGATTGCTAAGTCCTCGTGGCTCACAGATTACTACAACAACAGTTGCAGGTATAGGTTGTGCGAAGTTCATGACGTGAGAGCGATGTTTGCTTGTATTGGAGTTCTTCTTCTGCTTCTTCTTTGATCAGGGGATAGGTTCCAGGTCGGCAGCCTGGGCTAGCAGGGTGGATGCCGTTGAGTTTCTGTTTGTGTTTCATCTATAGTCGGATGATGCTCTAACGTATTGTGATGTTGTATTCGTGTGGCATTGTATGCCTTATGTATGTATCCCCATCTATTATGTAATGTTGATGTAATGATATCCACCTTGCAAAAGCGTTTCAATATGCGGGTCTATCCTTGGTGGGACCTTCGAGTTCCTTTTGGATAGGGTCGCATATTGGGCGTGACATTGAGTGCGTTATATATATGCTTTAAGATAGACATAACTACTTACTTGTGCTAAAACTTACTAAAGTTTCAACACATACCTTGTTTATCCTCCAGCTGCTTCTTCACTTGGTCGAGTTCCTCTTCGGCCCGCTCCAAACTCTACTTGAGTCCGGACACCTCCGCAGTATGAGAGGAGGAAGTCGCTGCAGACGCCAGATTCGTAAATCAATAGATCTATGTCATTAGTTGAGTTTCCTGCGGACAGAATTTTGATCCCCTGTCTAGTTCCTGTCCTCTCCGAACAGTGCATTAGGGGCTGCTATCTATACTATGACAATCTTCTAACAACTCCTAAAACATACCTCCATGCCTTTTATAAGGCTGATGCAGGATTCATTCAGTCCGCTCTCGGCGGCCTGAATCTTTTCTATCACCGCGCCCATAAGGGCGCAGTGTTCATCAATGATGGACGCGCTCTCCAGTGCTGTCGATAGGCCGCCCGACACCTTTGGTTGGACAGAGGTCGCAGGTGGAGCAGGATCGCCCCCTCCAGTCAAGAGGGGCTGCGTGCCTGATCCCGGAGCCTTAAGGGTCTCCGGGACTGTGTCCGGCTGTGGGCCGAATCCACGATCACCCCCGCCATCAACGTTCATGGGAACCGCCGCTCCCGCGTGTCCGGCCCCCGAGGTACGCCCCCCGGCTCAGTTCCCTTTGGGACGACACCTCGGTGTCACAGCCAGGCTTTGGGGAAGGGACCCTGGGAGGTGTCTTGCTCTCCAAGGCATCGGAACTCAACGAATCCTCCGATGAGGACTGTTGGGCAGGAGACCTCGCCGGACTATAAAAAGTACGGTGCAAATCAAAATACTACATTCTAATAATTCTGGATGCATGAATATGTTCGTATTTCATGCACTTACGAGTTTACCAGGGGCTGGGCCCTGGGATCCCACTCCGGGCTGCTATCGATAGCCGTGGTGGAGCCTCGGGGATGGATGTTCTTCCCCTCTTAGGCGAATCTGCCTCTAGGGATGAGGAGGCTGTCCTTTTCTTCCTCCCCCTCGTAGGGTACTCGAGCTCTCCTTCCTCCTCGTCCTCTTCCTCCTCCTCGTCCTCCTCCTCCTCCTCCTCGTCCTCTTTGGAGGAGGGATGGTCACTAGAGTCTTCAGACTTCGTCTCCGAAACACCGTGATGACGGAGACCGCTCCTGGTCTCCTTGGCCTTTTTGTTGGCCTCTTTCTTCGGCGCCTCGTAAGGCGCCGGGACCAGCATCTTCGTTTGAAGAGGTCCCGCCGGTTCTTCCGGTAGCGGGGCCAGATAATGAATCCGCTCCGCCTTCTTCGTCCATCCCTGAGGTGATCGTGGAAAAGCACGTTAAAAACATCTCCCTCGAGACATTCCAATGAAACATAGGATGGCCAAGACATAATGACGACTTACCGGACTCGGAGGTGGGACAGCTGGTACCCGCGGTCTACGGCGGAGTCCGGCCACGGTTTGCCAGACTTGAAGAGCACCTTCCAGATGTCCTGGTGCGAGGAGCCGAAAAGCTCCCGCAGGGTCTGGTGCTCGGCCGGGTCATACTCCCACAAATCACAGCTTCTGTGCTGACAAGGAAGGACCAGGCGGACCAGCATCACCTAGAATATGTCAACAAGCCTGATGGCCTTGTCTTCCATACCTTTGGCGCGCGCCTGGATAACTGACAGTTCGTCGGACGACGACCAGTTCACGCCCTTCTTGGGCCAGGACGTGAGCCGCAAAGGGGCTCAAGATCGAAACTCAGGAGCAGCGGCCCACTTTTTGCCGCGCGACTCAGTGACGTAGAACCACTGCTGCTGCCACTCCTTGACGGAGTCGTTGAAAGTACCCTCGGCCATGTGACCTTGGGCATCCTACTCACTATGGCACCTCCGCACTCGGCATGTTCGCCATTCACCACTTTGGGCTTCATGTTGAAGATCTTAAGCCATAGCTCGAAGTGCGGCGAGATGCGGAGAAAGGCCTCACACACGACGATAAACGTCAAGATGTTGAGGAAAGAATTGGGGGATAGATCGTGAAAATCAATCCTGTAGTAATACATGATGCCGCGAACAAAAGGGTGAAGGGGAAACCCAATCCCGCGGATGAAATGGGGGAGGAGACCCTCTCATGGGGCTCCGGAGTACGGACGATCTGCCCCGCTGTTGGAAGACGGTGGCCGATTTTCTTGGACAGATACCCGGCCGCCCGAAGCTTTTTAATATCCTTCTCCTGGATGGAGGAGGCCATCCACTTGCCTCCTGCCCCGGATCCGGACATTTTCGGAGAACCTTTGTTGGTGGGGAAGATGAATGCTTGGGTGCTAGGGCTCAGGCAAAAGGAAAGGGGCGAGCAGAAGGAGAAGAGGGCGTGGGTAGAAAGGAAGAGGCCTTTCCCCTTTATAGAGGCGATGAAATTTTATGCCTCCCCACCTTCTTAATGGAACCTGCTCGTTCCCCACTCACCATAATTGGTGGTACGGTTGGGTTACCCACGCCCGTATTGAAGAGAATCCCGCATTAAGGGGACATGATCTATGCTTCGACAAGACGTGCCAAGGAAACCACCTCACAATATGTGCAAGCAGGTTGTAGAAAACGGTTCGAATAATTACCGGGCCGTGGCGTGATGTCACATTATGAAGAGTTGTCAGCAGATTAGATTCGTGGTTTATTATTATCTCTACGGTGGTATATGAAATTTTTCTTGCAGAGCCGGACACGGTCCTTGTGTTCGGAATTTATCTTGGAGTATTCGGAGATGGAACCCGCCTCGCAATGCCGAAGACGATCTACGCGCCGGACTCATTGTCATTGAAGCCTAGTTCAGGGGATATTGAGGGAGTCCTGGATAAGGGGGTATGCGGACAGCCAGACTATATACTTTGGCCGGACTATTGGACTATGAAGATACAAGATTGAAGACTTCGTCCCGTGTCCGGATGGGACTCTCCTTGGCGTGGAAGGCAAGCTTGGCGATTCGGATGTAGATCTCCTTCTCTGTAAACCGACTCCGTGTAACCCTAGCCCCCTCCGGTGTCTATATAAATCGGAGGGTTTAGTCCGTAGGACTCAACAACAATAACAACAATCATACCATAGGCTAGCTTCTAGGGTTTAGCCTCTCTGATCTCGTGGTAGATCAACTCTTTTAATACTCATATCATCAAGATCAATCAAGCAAGAAGTAGTGTATTACCTCCATCGAGAGGGCCCGAACCTGGGTAAACATCGTGTCCCTAGCCTCCTGTTACCATTAGCCTTAGACGCATAGTTCGGGACCCCCTACCCGAGATCCGCCGGTTTTGACACCGACAGACATCTTTCTAGTTCATTCAGTCTTGGGCACCCCTCGGGCTGCATCATCCCCAGGCCGTGTGGGTTCGTCCCTACGGCATGTATCCCTTCAGCATCTATCAGATCTAGTTTACAATCCTTCGCAAGCTACCTTCAGATTATTAACTGCCTGATCGGCGCTTTGTCGCTAAGAACGACTCGCACCCTTGCAATCCCTCCCGCGATCGCCTCATGATTGAGGACTGGCATAGCGTCTGTGCTCGGGCCTGTCCCTAAAGCGTCGCTAAATCCAAGAGGCTGAGCTCTAGCTCACGGGCCAGTCCCGTGTACATCACCTCCCATGGCCCTTGGTGCCTTGTTCTCGCATGAGCTAATCGCAGGTGGACGAGCGAGGGCGCGCGACTTGGTGCCCCCGTGGCCACGAGAACTATGTGCCGGTTGTTTTTCTTCAGGATCTTTGCATGAGAAGACTGGGCACGGCATCTGTGCTCGGGTCCGTCCCTGCAGCATCGACAAACTCAACGGCTGAGCTCTGTCTGGCAGGCCGGCCCTATTCATGTTACCGCCTGGGGTCGTTGGTGTCTGGCCTTCTCATGCAATAACCTCAGGAGACTCATTTGGCGCAGGCTTCCTAACCATCTCGCAGGATTAACACAAGCATCCTCAATCAAGACCAGGCGCAACCCGCCTTGAGGTAGGGCCTCATGAGTCCCATGCTGGCTCACGGGTGCCGATATACACCTCCTCCAGCCCTGCCGTGCAAGCCATGTGTCAGGGAGGGGTTGTACATGCCTCAAGGGCTCTCCTTAGAGGGCCCCCTCCCACACACCAGTGGAAGCACCATGCTCCGTGCTGGTCGTCGACACTGCCGAGGAGCGGCTATGCCCGTGCAAGAGCGGAAGCGCTATGCTCCGCACTGGTGATAAACAACTGGGGGTGGCTTCGAGGCCGCATTAACCTCAGGGAGCCTCCGGGCTCAGTGACCAGCCTCACCGTGCCGCTCTCCCTCGGGAGGGTAGCGCGAGGGGGCTGGGCACGGGGGCTATGCTCAGGTCACGCCTGGCATACCCCACCTCGCCAGGCCTCACGGGACTGGTCTTCACGCACCCCTCCCAAGCGAGAGCTCGGCAAGGGAAAGGTATGATGGTCGGTTCGTACATCAAGGGGGACTCTTGAGCATCGCCTATCAGGAGCCTAACTAGCCACGTAGTCCCTCACCCCTTGGACTCGTCCTGGTGATCTGGACGACCCAACGGTGGTTGAGGCATGCGCGGGGCCGGGCCCTGCCGACGCAGAACACCAATGAGTAGACTTCCACCCTTCCTTTTCAAGGCGTTCGTACATCAAGGGGGACTCCTGAGCATCGCGTCTTAGGAGCCTAACTTGTCACATAGCCACTCACCCCTTGGACTCATCCTGGTAATCCGGACGACCCAATGGTGGCTGAGGCATGCGCGGGACCGGGTGAAAGTGCAACTATCCCTGGGTGGTTTTGGTAATTCCTAACAACATATAGCTCATTGAGCTAATGCTATTTCTAGATAAATATTTCAGGAAAGCTCAATGTTTGGCATGGCATGGATGAGAAACATGGACCCCTCCAAATGCTAAGGACAAAAGGATACGCTCAAGATCAAAGCACAAGACTCTACATTTTACTTTTAGTGATCCAAGATCACATTGAGTCCATAGGAAAGCCAATACTATTAAGAGGGGATGAGGTGTTGCTTAATGGCTTTCTTGCTCAAAGTACTAAGTGATATGCTCCAAAAACCCTCAACTACTTTCTCACATCCACATATGTCCCAAACCAAAAGTCAAACTCGGCCCCACCGAAACTTTCTATCCGGCGACACCGAGTTCAGTTGACACAACCACTACCAGAAACCCTAGTCTTTTTACCGATAGGGATCTCGTTCTCACCGAGATGGGATTGTAATCTCTCTATTTCCCTCCGTAACGTTTCGGTCAAACCGAGATGAGCGATCGGTCCCACCGAGATTGCAATGCAAACTCTCTGTTTCCCTTTTGTAACGTTTTGGTCCAACCGAGATGAGCGAATCTGTCCCACCGAGTTTGCCTGACCAACTCTCTGTTTGTCTATTTCCAAAATCGGTCTCACCGAGTTTGTGTAATCGGTCTCACTGAGATTACGTTATGCCCTAACCCTAATGATATCGGTCCCAACGAGTTGACATGTTGGTCCCACCGAAATGCCTAACGGTCACATTATGAACTAAATCGTTCTGCCCGAGTTTCATGATTTGGTCCCACCGAGTTTGGTAAGTTGTGTGTAATGGTTAGATTTGGTGTGGAGGCTATATATACCCCTCTACCCACTCTTCATTCATGGAGAGAGCCATCAGAACATGCCTACACTTCCAACATACATTTTCTGAGAGAGAACCACCTACACTTGTGTTGAGGTCAAGATATTCCATTCCTACCACATAAGTCTTGATCTCTAGCCTTCCCCAAGTTGCTTTCCACACAAATCTTCTTTCCACCAAATTCAAATCATGTGAGAGAGAGTTGAGTGTTGGGGAGACTACCATTCGAAGCACAAGAGCAAGGAGTTCATCATCAACACACCATCTATTACCTTTTGGAGTGTGGTGTCTCCTAGATTGGTTAGGTGTCACTTGGGAGCCTCCGTCAAGATTGTGGAGTTGAACCAAGGAGTTTGTAAGGGCAAGGATATCGCCTACTTCGTGAAGATCTACCTGAGTGAGGGAAGTCCTTCGTGGGCGACGACCATGGTGGGATAGACAAGGTTGCTTCTTCGTGGACCCTTCGTGGGTGGAGCCCTCCGTGGACTCGCGCAACCGTTACCCTTCGTGGGTTCAAGTCTCCATAAACGTGGATGTACGATAACACCACATATCGGAACCATGGATAAAAAATCTCTGTGTCAACATTGCGCTTGCTTCCTCAAACTCCTCCCTTTACCTTCATATGCAATTGTTTTACATTCCGCTGCTATACTCTTAGAATTGCATGTGTAGGTTGATTGCTTGACTTGTGCTAAGTTGCTAAAATATGCCAAGAACTAAAATTGGGAAAAGGCTAGATTTTTATTTGGTCAAGTAGTCTAATCACCCCCCTCTAGACATACTTTCGATCCTACAAGTGGTATCAGAGCTTTGGTCTCCATTTGCTTTGATTTCCATAGCTTTTGGTGGTCATAGCCTTGGTTTCACAACCTAGGAGAGTATGGCGTCTAGCGAGGGAAATTACCACCGTAGAGGTCCTTACTTTGATGGTACAAATTTTGCTAGTTGGAAGCATAAGATTAAAATGCATATTCTTGGACATAACCCCGCCGTTTGGGCTATTGTGTGTATTGGCTTCCAAGGTAAATTCTTTGATGGAAGAAAACCGAACCGTGAAGCTACCGCAGAAGAGTTGAAGATGATGCAATACAATGCTCAAGCTTGTGATATTCTCTTCAATGGATTGTGCCCCGAAGAATTCAACAAAATTAGCCGTCTTGAAAATGCAAAGGAAATTTGGGATACTTTCATTGACCCGAAGGTACCGACTCCGTCAAGGAATCCAAATTGGATGTGCGTCAAAGTCAACTTGACAAGTTCAAAATGAAGGATGGTGAAGGCATCACCGATGACCCACAAGTGTAGGGGATCTATCATAGTCCTTTCGATAAGTAAGAGTGTCAAACCCAACGAGGAGCAGAAGGAAATGCCAAGCGGTTTTTAGTAAGGTATTCTCTGCAAGCACTGTAAATGTAGGTAACAGATAGTTTTGTGATAAGATAATTTGTAACGAGTAACAAGCAATGAAAGTAAATAAGGTGCAGCAAGGTGGCCCAATCCTTTTTTTAGCAAAGGACAAGCCTGGACAAGTTCTTATATGAGAAAAGCGCTCCCAAGGACACATGGGAATTATCGTCAAGCTAGTTTTCATCACGTTCATATGATTCACGTTCGTTACTTTGATAATTTGATATGTGGGTGGACCGGTGCTTGGGTACTGCCCTTTCTTGGACAAGCATCCCACTTATGATTAACCCCTATTGCAAGCATCAGCAACTACAAAAGAAGTATTAAGGTAAACCTAACCATAGCACGAAACATGGGGATCCAAATCAGCCCCTTACGAAGCAACGCATAAACTAGGGTTTAAGCTTCTGTCACTCTAGCAACCCATCATCTACTTATTACTTCCCAATGCCTTCCTCTAGGCCCAAAAAATGGTGAAGTGTCATGTAGTCGACGTTCACATAACACCACTAGAGGATAGACAACATACATCTTATCAAAATATCGAACGAATACCAAATTCACATGACTACTTATAGCAAGACTTCTCCAATGTCCTCGGGAACAAACGTACTACTCACAAATCATATTCATGTTCATAATGAGAGGGGTATTGATATGCATTAAGGATCTGAACATATGATCTTCCACCAAATAAACCAACTAGCATCAACTACAAGGAGTAATCAACACTACTAACAACCCACAGGTACCAATCTGAGGTTTTGATACAAAGATTGGATACAAGAGATGAACTAGGGTTTGAGAGGAGATGGTGCTGGTGAAGATGTTGATGGAGATTGACCCCCTCCCGATGAGAGGATCGTTGGTGATGGTGATGGTGATGATTTCCCCCTCCCGGAGGGAAGTTTCCATGTCAGAACAGCTCCGCCGGAGCCCTAGATTGGTTCCGCCAAGGTTCCGCCTCGTGGCGGCAGAGTTTCTTCCCGTAAGCTTGCTTATGATTTTTTCCACGGTAAAAGACCTCATATAGTAGAAGATGGGCACCGGAGGCCTGTCAGGGGGCCCACGAGGCAGGGGGCGCGCCCTAAGGGGGTGGGTGCGCCCCCACCCTTGTGACCAGAGTGTGGGCCCCCTGATGTTGATTCCTTCGCTAGTATTTTTTATTAATTCCAAAAATGACTTTTGTGGAGTTTCAGGACTTTTGGAGTTGTGCAGAATAGGTCTCTAATATTTGCTCCTTTTCCAGCCCAGAATCCCAGTTGCCGGCATTCTCCCTCTTCATGTAAACCTTCTAAAATAAGAGAGAATAGCCATAAGTACTGTGACATAACGTGTAATAATAGTCCATAATGCAATAAATATTGATATAAAAGCATGATGCAAAATGGACGTATCAACTCCCCCGAGCTTAGACCTCGCTTGTCCTCAAGCAGAAGCCGATATCGAAAAATATGTCCACATGTTTAGAGATAGAGGTGTCGATAAAAATAAAATATAGACATGCATGCATCATGATCATTCTTGTAATAGCAACATATATATTTTGTCATATGATTTCTTATGCTCAAGTAACAATCTATGCACAATGTCAAGTATGGTAAAGAAACTTCATTGAGAACTAACAAACTATAATCTCAGTCATTGAAGCAATTGCAATTTATCATAACATAGGAAAGAGTCAACATAAGAGCTTTTCAGCAAGTCCACATACTCAACTATCGTTTAGTCTTTCACAATTGCTGACACTCACGCAATACTTGTGGTTACGGAGCTTTAGTCGGACACAGAGAAAGATAGGGGCTTATAGTGTTGCCTCCCAACATTTTACCTCAAGGCTAATGTTAACAATAATAGTTCATGCTAACGAACATCCAATTGGATATATTTATCAGGATCCTTCCAACACGAGGTGCTTGCCAAAGGATAAAATGAAAAAGGGAAAGGTGATGATCACCTTGACTCTTGCATAATGTAAAAGACATAAAGTAAAAGATAGGCCCTTCGCAGAGGGAAGCAGAGGTTGTCATGTGCTTTTTGGTTGGATGCACGAAATCTTAATGCAAAAGAACGTCACTTTATATTGTCACTTGTGATATGAACCTTTATTATGCACTCCGTCGCTTTTATTACTTCCATATCAGAAGATTGTATAAAGCTTATTTTCTCCACACTAATAAGTTGTACATATTTAGAGAGCAATTTTTGTTGCTTGCAACATGACAACTTACTTGAAGGATCTTACTCAATCCATAGGTAGGTATGGTGGACTCTCATGGAAAAGCTGGGTTTAAGTATATTTTGAAGCACAAGTAGTATTTCTACTTGGTGCAAGGAATTTGGCTAGCATGAGGGGGAAAGGCAAGCTCAACATGTTGGACGATCCATGACAATATACTTTAACTGAGATGTGAGAAAACATAACCCATTATGTTGTCTTCCTTGTCCAACATCAACTCTTTAGCATGTCATACTTTAATGAGTGCTCACACTTATAAAATATGTCCAAGATAGTGTATTTATATGTGAAAACCTCTCTTTCTTTATTACTTCCTATTAATTGCAACAATGACCAAAACTATGTTTGCCAACTCTCAACAACTTTTAAGCCTCATACTCTTTATGTGTGAAGTCATTACTATCCACAAGGTCAATATGAACTCTTTTATTTCTTTTTATTCTTTCTATTTTTCTTAAGATCATGGCAAGATAGCGAAGCCCTTGACTCAACACTAATCTTTATTATAAATACCTCACGGACTCGATTACATAGAGGGATCCCAAAGCAAAACTCAAAACTAATTTATACCAAAACTTTATTCTACTAGATCAAGATATTACCAAAAGGATCGAACTAAGAAAAACTATAAAAAATATGAGTGTGATGGTGATACGATATCGAGGCACCTCCCCCAAGCTTGGCAGTTGCCAAGGGGAGTGCCCATACCCATGTGATTATGTCTCCTTATTCAGAGTTGGTGTTGCGATCTTCTTAGCAATGATGCCCCTCAGGATACGATTCTCCTCCTCAAGCTTATTGACTTGTTGTTCGAGGTCTATATTTTCCTTGCGGAGCTTGCCCGTGACGGCTAAAGCTCCTTTTACCCAATTATGCTGCATAGCTTCTAGAGAACAAGAGACACTCTTTTTCATATTTTCATAAGAAAGAAATTTAACATTGGAAGGGATGACCGAATTTGGAATAGCTGAGCTCTATAGTTCCCCCATCATGAATCCTGCTTGGAAGCGAGAGGTAACTTCTCGATCCTCTTCCATGGCATCTATCCTTTTCAAGTCGGCCTCCATCTCATCCTCTGTTGATGGTCCAAAGTGATGAGCATCGTTGTTTGCTCCTAGACCTGGTGTCGGGTGAGACACATGACTCTCCCCAACTGACTCTTGAGAAGACATCTTGCTCTAAATCTGCAATAGAAATAGCTCCAAACAAAAACAGAGGATTTTTGCATGATACGGTGGTCAAAACCTTTGGGAGATTATATAATGAATTTTTACCGACCAAAAGAAGTATCGTGCAAGAAAACCGAGTCCAGAGAGCACATGAGGTGCCCACGAGGCAGGGGGGCGCGTCCAGTAGGGTAGGGTGCGCCCTCCACCCTCGTGGAGGCCTCGTGTCCTTCCCGGACTGCTTCTTATTTTTCTATTTTTTTAAATATTCCAAAATGGAGAAATACTGTTGTTAAAATTAATTTGGAGTCGGTTTACTTACCGTACCACATACCTATTCCTTTTCGGAGTCTGGAACGTTCTGGAAAGTGTCCCTTATGTATTCCTCCGGCTGTTTCAATAATGTTAGTTTCAACATTTATTGGGTTACCTAAGATATAATGTTTGATTCTTTGACCGTTCACCACCTTCGGATTTGTGCCCTCGAAGTTATTGATTTTTATGCCACCAGAACGATAGACTTCCTCGATAACATAAGGGCCTTCCCATTTAGAGAGAAGTTTTCCTGCAAAAAATCTTAAACGAGATTTGAAGAGCAACATATAGTCACCTCCATTAAACTCATGCTTTTGTATCCTCTTGTCATGCCATCTTTTAACTTTTTCTTTAAATAGTTTGGCATTTTCATAAGCTTGGGTTCTCCATTCATGAAGTGAACTAATGTCAAATAACCTTCTCTCACTAGCAAGTTTGAAATCATAATTGAGTTCTTTAATAGCCCAATATGCCTTATGTTCCAGTTCGATGGGTAAGTGACAAGCTTTGCCATAAACCATTTTATATGGAGACATACCCATATGATTTTTATATGCAGTTCTATAAGCCCATAATGCATCATCAAGTTCCTTGGACCAATTCTTTCTAGATCTATTAACAGTCTTTTGCAGAATTAATTTAAGTTTTCTGTTACTCAGCTCTACCTGGCCACTAGACTATGGGTGATATGGAGATGCAATTCTGTGATTAACATCATACTTAGCAAGCATTTTACGAAAAGCACCATGAATAAAATGAGAACCACCATCAGTGAAGTATCTAGGGACTCCAAACCTCGGAAAAATAACTTCTTTAAGCATCTTAATAGAGGTGTTATGATCAGCACTACTAGTTGGAATAGCTTTTACCCACTTACTAACGTAATCAACAACAACTAAAATATGTGTATACCCATTTGAGGAAGGAAAAGGTCCCATATAATCAAAGCCCCAAACATCAAATGGTTCAATAACAAGAGAATGGTTCATATTCATTTGTTGACGTCTACTAATATTACCAGTTCTTTGACATTCATCACAAGACAAGACAAACTTACGGGCATCTTTTAAGAGAGTAGGCCAATAAAAACCAGATTGCAATACCTTATGTGCAGTTCTATCTCCAGCGTGGTGTCCTCCATATGCCTCAGAGTGACACTTGCATAGGATCTATTCATGTTCATGCTCAGGTACACAACATCTAATAACACCGTCTACTCCTTCTTTATAAAGGTGTGGGTCATCCCAGAAGTAATGTCTTAAATCATAGAAGAACTTTTTCTTTTGCTGATATGTAAAACTAGGTGGTATGAATTTAGCAACAATGTAATTAGCATAATCAGCATACCACGGAGCAGTACGAGAAGCATTTATAACAGCTAATTGTTCATCAGGAAAGCTATCATTAATAGGTAGTGGGTCATCAAACATTCTCTAACCTAGACAAGTTGTCTGCAATGGGGTTCTCAACTCCCTTTCTATCAATAATATGTAAATCAACTTCTTGTAGCAAGAGAACCCACCTAATAAGTCTAGGTTTAGCATCTTTCTTTTCCATAAGATATTTAATAGCAGCATGATCTGTGTGAATAGTAACTTCAGAATCAACAATATAAGGTCTGAACTTATCACACGCAAATACAACCGCTAAAAATTCTTTTTCAGTAGTAGCATAATTTCTCTGGGCACTGTCTAGAGTTTTACTAGCATATTGAATAACATTTAGTTTCTTATCAACTCTTTGTCCTAGAACAGCAACTACAACATAATCGCTAGCATCACACATAATTTCAAAGGGTAAATTCCGATTAGGAGGTTGAACAATAGGTGCAGAAACCAAGGCTTTCTTAAGTATTTCAAATGCTTCTACACAATCATCATCGAAGACAAAAGGAATATCTTTTTGTAATAGATTAGTCAAATGCCTAGAGATTTTGGAAAAGTCCTTAATGAACCTTCTATAAAAACTGACATGACCAAGGAAACTTCTTATACCTTTGATGTCCTTGGGACACGACATCTTTTCAATTGCATAAACTTTAGCTTTATCAACTTCAATACCTCTTTCAGAAATTTTATGCCCCAAGACAATGCCTTCATTGACCATAAAGTGGCACTTCTCCCAGTTCAAAACAAGACTAGTATCTTTGCATCTCTGCAAAACTCGTTCAAGGTTCCTCAAGCAATCTTCAAAAGAGGATCCATAAACGGAGAAATCATCCATGAATACCTCACAAATCTTTTCACAAAAGTCAAAGAATATAGCCATCATGCATCTTTGAAAAGTAGCAGGTGCATTACATAAACCAAAAGGCATAAGTCCATAAGCAAAAGTATCGAAAGGGCAAGTAAAAGTATTCTTTTCTTGATCATCCGCTGACACAGGTATTTGAGAGAAACCAGAATAACCATCTAGAAAGCAAAAGTGTGTATGTTTGGATAGTCTTTCTAGCATTTGATTGATAAAAGGTAAAGGGTAATGATCCTTTTTAGTAGCTTTATTTAATTTGCGGAAATCAATTACCATCCTATAACCTGTAATAATTCTTTGCAGGATCAAGTCATCTTTATCATTAGGAACAACAGTAATACCTCCCTTCTTAGGAACACAATGGACATGACTTACCCACTTACTATCAGCAATGGGATAAATTATACCTGCCTCTAGGAGCTTTTGTATTTCCTTTCTCACCACTTCCTTCATCTTAGGGTTTAACCGTCGTTGATGGTCAATAACTGGTTTGGCGTCTTCTTCCAACTTTATTTTGTGTTGGCATAGAGTGGGATTAATGTCCTTAAGATCATCAAGAGTATACCCAATAACACCACAATGCTTTTTCAGAATTTTCAATAATCTTTCCTCTTCCTGCTCTGAAAGGTTAGCACTAATAATAACAAGATATATCTTCTTTTCATCAAGATAAGCATGTTTAAGAGTTTCAGTAATGGTTTAAGTTCAAACACGGGATCACCCTTGGGTGATGGAAGATCCCCTATGATTTCAACAGGTAAGTTGTGTTTCAAATTAGGACCCTGTTTAATGAATACTTCATCCATTTCCCTTCTTTCATTCATGAACATATCATTTTCATGATCTAGAAAATATTTTTCTAAAGGATCCGTAGGAGGCACAACAATAGAAGCAAGACCAATAATTTCATCCTTACTAGATAGTTCTTTATTATGTGGTTGTCTACGAAATTTAGCAAAATTAAACTCATGAGTCATACCATCCAAGCCAATCGTGACAACATCTTTTTTGCAATCAATTCTAGCCTTAACAGTATTCAAGAAGGGTCTACCAAATATAATGGGACAAAAGTTATCTTGTGGGGAACCAAGAACAAGAAAATTAGCAGGATATTTAACTTTCCCACACAAGACTTCAACATCTCTAACAGTCGCAATTGGTGAAATAGTATCTCTATTAGCAAGCTTGATTGTAACATCAATATCTTCTATCTCAACAGGAGTAGTATCATGCATAATTTCTTGATATAAGGAAATAGGTATTGCACTAGCACTAGCACCCATATCACGTAAGCCATGATAACAGTGATCTCCTATTTTAACAGAAATAACAGGCATGCCTACAATGGGTTTATGTTTCTTAGCATCAGGTTTAGCAATTCTAGCAGTTTCATCGCAGCAATAAACAACATGCCCATCAATATTATCAGCCAAGAGATCTTTAACCACAACAATATTAGGTTCAACTTGAATTTGCTCAGGGGGTTCGTATGTCGTAATATTACTTTTGTTGACCACAGTTGAAGTTTTAGCATGATTGTTCATCCTAACAGGGAAAGGAGGTTTCTCAATATAAGTAGTAGGGACAATAGGATCATCATAAGTGATAGTATTTTCCTCAACTTTAATAGGTGCAACTACTTTTACTTCAGTGGGAGGATTATATTTAAACCACTTATCCTTAGGGAGATCAACATGAGTAGCAAATCATTCATAGAAAGAAGCTACTATCTCAGAGTCAAGTCTATATTTAGTGCTAAATCCACGAAAAACATCGGTATCCATAAAATATTTAACACAATCAAAGTTAGGTGTCATACCTGACTCCTTACCATCGTCGGAATCCCAATCTTCAGTGTTGCGTTTAATTCTTTCCAATAAATCCCACTTGAATTCAATAGTCTTCATCATAAAAGATCCAGCACAAGAAGTATCAAGCATGGTGCGATTGTTGAGAGAAAGCCGAGCATAAATTTTTTGAATAATCATTTCTCTTGAGAGCTCATGATTGGGGCATGAATATAACATTGACTTAAGCCTCCCCCAAGCTTGAGCGATGGTTTACCTTTGCGAGGCCAAAAATTGTATATGTAATTACGATCGCGATGAACAAGATGCATAGGATAGAACTTCTAGTGAAATTCTAACTTCAATCGTTTATAGTTCCAGGATCCCATATCATCACATAGCCTATACCATGTCAATGCATCTCCCTTCAAAGATAAAGGGAAAACCTTCTTCTTGATAACATCCTTAGGCATACCTGCAAGCTTAAATAATCCAAAAACTTCATCTACATAGATTAGGTGCATGTCAGGATGCAGTGTTCCATCTCTTGTAAAAGGATTAGCTAGCAGTTTCTCTACCATACCCGAATGAATTCCGAAGTAAACATTTTCAGTAGGTTCAGTAGGTTGAGGAGCAACTCTTTGCTCTACTAGTCGGGGTGAAGATACCCCGAACAAGCGCCAGAAAAGAGTGTTGATGACCCACAAGTGTAGGGGATCTATCATAGTCCTTTCGATAAGTAAGAGTGTCGAACCCAACGAGGAGCAGAAGGAAATGACAAGCGGTTTTCAGTAAGGTATTCTTTGCAAGCACTGAAATTGTAGGTAACAGATAGCTTTGTGATAAGATAATTTGTAACGGGTAACAAGCAATGAAAGTAAATAAGGTGCAACAAGGTGGCCCAATACTTTTTGTAGCAAAGGACAAGCCTGGACAAGTTCTCATATGAGAAAAGCGCTCCCGAGGACACATGGGAATTATCATCAAGCTAGTTTTCATCGCGTTCATATGATTCGCGTTCGTTACTTTGATAATTTGATATGTCAGTGGATCGGTGCTTGGGTACTTCCCTTTCTTGGACAAGCATCCCACTTATGATTAACCCCTATTGCAAACATCCGCAACTACAAAAGAAGTATTAAGATAAACCTAACCATAGCATGAAACATGTGGATCAAAATCAGCCCCTTACGAAGCAAGGCATAAACTAGGGTTTAAGCTTCTGTCACTCTAGCAACCCATCATCTACTTATTACTTTCCAATGCCTTCCTCTAGGCCCAAACAATGGTGAAGTGTCATGTAGTCGACGTTCACATAACACCACTAGAGGATAGACAACATACATCTTATCAAAATATCAAACGAATACCAAATTCACATGACTACTTATAGCAAGACATCTCCCATGTCCACAGGAACAAACGTACTACTCACAAATCATATTCATGTTCATAATCAGAGGGGTATTGATATGCATTAAGGATCTGAACATATGATCTTCCACCAAATAAACCAACTAGCATCAACTACAAGGAGTAATCAACACTACTAGCAACCCACAGGTACCAATCTGAGGTTTTGATACAAAGATTGGATACAAGAGATGAACTAGGGTTTGAGAGGAGATGGTGCTGGTGAAGATGTTGATGGAGATTGACCCCCTCCCAATTAGAGTATCGTTGATGATGATGATGGTGATGATTTCCCCCTCCCGGAGGGAAGTTTCCATGTCAGAACAGCTCCGCCGGAGCCCTAGATTGGTTCCGCCAAGGTTCCGCCTCGTGGCGGCGGAGTTTCGGCCCGTAAGATTGCTTACGATTTTTTCCAGGGTAAAAGACCTCATATAGTAGAAGATGGGCATCGGAGGCCTGTCAGGGGCCCACGAGGCAGGGGGCGCGCCCTAAGAGGGTGGGCGTGCCCCCACCCTCGTGACCAGAGAGTGGGCCCCCTGACATTGATTCCTTCGCCAGTATTTTTTGTTAATTCCAAAATGACTTTTGTGGAGTTTCAGGACTTTTGGAGTTGTGCAGAATAGGTCTCTAATATTTGCTCCTTTTCCAGCCCAGAATCCCAGCTGCCGGCATTCTCCCTCTTCATGTAAACCTTCTAAAATAAGAGAGAATAGCCATAAGTACTGTGACATAACGTGTAATAACAGTCCATAATGCAATAAATATTGATATAAAAGGATGATGCAAAATGGACGTATCAACTCCCCCAAGCTTAGACCTCGCTTGTCCTCAAGCAGAAGCCGACATCCAAAAATATGTCCACATATTTAGAGATAGAGGTGTCGATAAAAATAAAATACGGACATGCAGGCATCATGATCATTCTTGCAACAACAACATATATATTTTGTCATATGATTTCTTATGCTCAAGTAACAATCTATTCACAATGTCAAGTATGGTACAGAAACTTCATTGAGAACTAACAAACTATAATCTCAGTCATTGAAGCAATTGCAATTTATCATAACATTGGAAAGAGTCAACATAAGAGCTTTTCAGCAAGTCCACATACTCAACTATCATTTAGTCTTTCACAATTGCTGACACTCACGCAATACTTCTGGTTATGGAGCTTTAATCGGACATAGAGAAAGATAGGGGCTTATAGTGTTGCCTCCCAACGTTTTACCTCAAGGGTAATGTCAACAATAATAGTTCATGCTAACGAACATCCAATTGGATATATTTATCAGGATCCTTCCAACACGAGGTGCTTGCCAAAGGATAAAATGAAAAAGGGAAAGGTGATGATCACCTTAACTCTTGCATAATGTGAAAGACATAAAGTAAAAGATAGGCCCTTCGCAGAGGGAAGTAGAGGTTGTCATGTGCTTTTTGGTTGGATGCACGAAATCTTAATGCAAAAGAACGTCACTTTATATTGCCACTTGTGATATGAACCTTTATTATGCAGCCTGTCGCTTTTATTACTTCCATATCACAAGATCGTATACAGCTTATTTTCTCCACACTAATAAGTCGTACATATTTAGAGAGCAATTTTTATTTCTTGCAACATGACAACTTACTTGAAGGATCTTACTCAATCGATAGGTAGGTATGGTGGACTCTCATGGCAAAACTGGGTTTAAGGATATTTGGAAGCACAAGTAGCATTTCTACTTGGTGCAAGGAATTAGCTCATGAAACTATCTTGGAAGATCATCGAGAACTTTTAAAGACACATGAGAAGTTACGGTTTGAAAAGATCAACCTTGAGCAAGAGCATGAGTTTTTAAAGGCAATCAATGATGATCTTCGCAAGAAAAGTTCTTCTTACATTGCCAAGCATTTACTCTTATCTACTTACAAGCCACAAGTCATGTCTAGTAACAAGAACAAGAAGATTCTTCTTCTAGTAGTAACAATAATCATGCTAAATCCAATGTTGTTGGTTTCTAGTAGTTCTGTTGATTCCACTAATGATTCTCTTAGCCAAGTTACACTTGAGCAAGAAAATAGCTTGTTGAAGGGAATTATAGAGAAAGGTGTTTACAAGAGCCTTGCCATAAGTAAGCAATTCGAGGAGATTGTACGCAAGCAAGGGAGGCACCGGAAGAATCAAGGTGTTGGTTTTAACGAAAGTTCAATGCCAATGGAGTTGAGTGGGAAGAAGATCAATACCCCAAGACGAAGTTTGTTCCTCAACAAGAGAAGTACGATCCTACTTATTTCAAAGGAACACAAGCTCAAGATGATCTTCCACCACAAGACCACAAGCAAAAAGGCAAGGACAAGCTTCAAGAGGAGATTGATGCATTTGAAGAAGCTCCTAAGGCCTTGGTCAAGTGGGTTCCCAAGAATACAAAAAGTTCTACTTCATCAAGTATGACTACAACTCCAAGGATTCCCATCAAGATGATGTGGATCCCAAAGAAGAAGAACTAGAGAGTTCTTGAGGGTGACTCCGCCAATATACTTCACTCATATCATTTAGGCAAGGACAAGTGCAAACAACTTCCATATCTTGCACTAGTCCAAGGAGTCACAAACCCTCTTATTGGTAAGATGAGGAACAAGGTAACCTAATGCTTTCATGGACATCATCTTGTGTGTACATCACTCTATGTCTATGGATATCCTTGCTTGTTCCTTGTGGGACTAACCCGTGTAGGTATTGAAAGTGCAACTAACTCCAATGGTTTGCTCTGAATGATTTGCATCAAGATTGAGCATCCACATCTTCAACACCTACATGAAGTCATTATCGACAAAACCCAAGGTTAGTTCATCCCTCTTAGGGGGGTACCACATCTAGGGGGAGCTTTACTCTAAAGAATTGAGCTAAAGCAACTCAAATGGTGTGAACACAACAATGCTTTATGTAAAAGTGGTAACCCCACTTGTGCTTAAACGATGAGTATGACCTATGATCAAATGTTCTCATTTGACTCCTAAATCAATATACTCATATATAGATGACCTAGTCATCGCCAATTGTTTGATAGATGCTAGAATTGGTTGTGAATGCTTTGCCACATATTTCATTTGCCATTTTATTGTGTGAGCATGTTGGTTGCATATTTTAATCATTCAAGGACATCCATTTGTTGCTTTGATTGCTTGGCTTTTTCTCTTTTGACAAATGGATGGACAAGAATGCCTAAGGACCTTCTCTAGCTATGTATGCTTTTCTCATCTCAAACTCTATTCATGCTACATCACAAAGTTTGATCAAGTAAGATTCGAACCACTCTGTGTGAGGAGCACTCGGAGTCCCCAATTTCAGTTTGACTCAAGTAAGACTCAAACTCAAGTAAGACTTAAACTTCCAAAACCTCTTTGTGCATTTCAGTTTGACCGATTCATCATTTTCGGTCACACCGAGATCACTAAGTTGATCTAGGTTTTCAATCTCGGTGCAACCGATTAGAACCTTTCGGTCACACCGACTTGCAGTAACTACTCACAGTTTTGCATCTCAGTGCCACCGAGTTGTTCCACTCGGTCACACCGATAGGGTCAGGTTATATATACTGACGGGTCAAATTTTGGAAATTTTTCCAAAACCCTTCACCCGTGCGTAACGTGCTCTGCTTCTTCGGGTCTCCGGATCGTCTTCTCGCCGCCAGTAACCTCCCGCCGCTGGTCTCCGCCGCTGTCAACGGCAATCTGCCCCGCCGTTGCCGCCGTAGCAAGTTCACCATCGAGATAGGGTATGAACTTGATACTTTGCGCTATTCATTAACTCTGATTCATAGCACATTGCTTTGCCATGATTCTTTCAACGTATGAAATCATCCTGTCCAGCGAAAACATCTTGTAGATTAGATTTGATTTGAAAATTTAGGGTTAGGTTTCCGTCGAACTCATCTCGGACCGACCGCATTATTGAAATCGGTCTCACCGATTTGGCTTAGTCCATTGCACATGCGATTTTCGGTCTGACCGAGAATTGCAGATCGGTGTGACCGAGTTTAATTCTCTATGAAACCCTAGCAGTCTCGGTGCCACCGAACTGTGACTCAGTCTGACTGAGTTCATTAGTTTAGGTTCCAAAAGCTGCTTCGGTATCACTGACTTTACAAATCGGTAGCTCCGAAATGCTTTCCGTGGAGAACTAAAACTAAGTTTTGAGACAACTGTTTTTGCAAAACCTCTGTACTTTGTGATGCTCATCTACTCTACCTCATCTACAACCTATTCACAGGATCTGCTGACAGTTGTTTGCAAGATGTTTGACCAGAGTGATAGCCAGAACAGGTTTGAACAACCAGGACAGATGAGTGAGGGCACTAGTCCCTCCAGCAGCTATGATGAGGGCAGCAGGAGCACACCTAGTAACTCGCCAAAGGCAGCTACCAGGACAAGGAAGAAGAAAACCTCAGATTCTGAAGATGAGGATTATGTGGCTGTTGAGGATGAGGCCACTTCAAGGAAAAAGGTGCTGAAAAAGGAGGATGGCACAGCTGCTGCAACAAAGCCTGGAATGAAAACAAAGGCTCCAGAAAGAAGAGTTCCTATGTCTAAGGCTAGAGCCTCTACTCAAGAGACAATGGAATTCACTCTTGAACCCAAAGAAGGAGGTGAAGGCAAGAAGAGGAAAGAAAGGGTCAAGAAGACCATTGCAGAGTTATTGGGAATCCCTCCATGATGAGAGATGATGATGAAGAGGAAGAGGGTGCTGCACCAGCACCCAAAGCTCGGAAGCTTATGGGAGATGCAATCGGATTAGGGGATGCTCCATCTAAGCCCAAGTCTGCTCCCAAAGCTCCAGCTGGAAAGTCTGCACCTAAGAGGAACACCAGAAGTATACCTGCCGAGGAGAAGAACAAGGCCCTAGTGCCTGAAGCTGCAGAAGAGGAAGCTGAAGCCCAAGTACTAAGAAACACTACAAAAAAAATACACTTCCATGATGATACGTGTTTGTCATAATAGGTTGTGTTTTTTGTCATGCATGTCATCCATGACAAATTTATGACAGAATCTAGATAGTCATACCTGTGCTGTCGTAGAAGTGTTCCATGACATTACCAAAATTATCATCACGGAAGTGTCCACTTCCATGACGATAAATTGCGCGTCACAGAAGTGCTTTCGTCAAGGGTGATCGACACATGGCATCCACCGTAACGGAACGTCGTTAAGCTGTCGGGTCAGGTTTTGGATCCGATAACCCGTTAACAACCCCGACCAATGGGGATTTTCCATGTGTAAAATCATCATTGGCTGGAGGAAACACGTGTCGGCTCACCGCTGGGATAGATGTCATCCGCTCATTGGACCGAAGGCGCCTATGGTACGGAGACACATGGCACGGCCCAACAGAGGCCCATTCCTGTGAAAAGGCCGGCCTGTTTGACTTGGTCAAAAGGTGGCGGGCCGGCCCACGGAAAGCCTGTTAACGGCCTGTTTGCATATAGCCCATTTACAGCCCGCCAACCCAGGGCCCGTTACGCCCTATCCGAATTAGGCCCAGTAGCGTCATCTGGGCCGTCCAATATGATTCCAGCCCATTTTAACTTCTGGCCCATGTGTGGCCCATGACTTCTTTCAGCCCATATGAGGCCCTTTATAACTCTTGCCCCATTAACGGCCCGTGGTGAAACTGGCCCGTAATGAACAGTGTATCACGTTATACCCATTAACGGCCCGATATTCCATTTGGTCGTTTCCAGCCCAAGTTGTCTTTTGGCCTTCTCAGGGCCCATTGATTCTTGGGCTCATTTGCAACATTCGGTTACATACAGCCCGTTACTGTCATATTCTGCTTGTGGGCCAAATTCCGCCCATCGTTACAGTCGGCCCGTTTGTGAACCGTTAATACGTTGGGCTGTTTTCAAGTAAAAAAGTAGTTGGGCTGTTTTCATAGAGTTATCAAATGCGGCCTATTAACGGCCCGTTATGGTCCACGAATAATACGGCCCATGATTGGCGAAATGATGATACACCCCATAGAAGGCCCATGGATCCTACGGCCTGTATGAGGCCCATGGATAGTACGGCCCGTAGAAGGCCCATGGATCGTACGGCCCGTAGAAGGCCCATGGACCCTGCGGCCCGCAGAAGGCCTATGGACCCTACGGCCCATAGAAGGCCCATGGACCCTAAGGCCCGTATAGAAGGCCAATGGATCCTACGGTCGGAAGAAGGCCCATGGATCATACGGCATGCATGAGGCCCATGGTTACAACAGTCAGTGTGTTTCCATGATTATTTTGGCCTAGTTACCAAAAATAGGCTATTGTGACTACAAGCAAAAAACAAAACAAGGCAATAAGAAAATAAATAAGCAAGCAATTAACGCTAGCCTATTACTGCTATTACACATATTACATCCACTGGGCATTAAAGTTCGCCACCAGTGCAAATATAGGGAACAAAGCAGCACATTACATACACTGGCCGTCAAAATTGGCCACCAGTGCAAATAAACGCGACAGCAAAACAAGAGCATAACTGAAATAACTTCAGAAGAGCTCAAGAAACGTTATCCTGGGTATCCACCATGCTGGCAATAAGCTTAGCAAGCTGATTAGCTTTGTCCTGTGTGGCGCTAAAATCCTCCAACGCTTGCTGTTGCACCAGAAAGTATGCATCTGAATGCTCCAGGGACTTCCGCAGTCCTTCCACTTCTTGTCGCAGCACAGCTGATCGATGTCTTTCAACTTGTAGTTGAGACTCAAGAAACCGAACTAATTCAGAGAGTGAGTTTGAATAGCTTGTGCAAGCGGTAGTGGCCAGTAACTCGAACACTAAACCAAGACAGGACTTTGGGGTTGTCTCGCTGTCTTCAAGATAGTCTTCCTTAGCTGTTTTATCAGCTTTGTTGGAGACCAACAAGGATGTGTCACTATCTTGAACCTTATCTGCATTACTTCCTTTACCATTGCTTAATAAGGCACTCTTCCCCAATATTCTGTCAGCATTCTAAAAGAAGAAATAAGCAGACACATAACAAGTTTAGCATGTACTAGTATATGAAACTCATTTCGGTGAACCAGTTCATTAGTAAGGTGGACATGATTAAACTACCAAGTCTTCTATTGCCAAGTACTAGTATATAATAAAAGCCTCAAACAAACATATATCTATGTCCTATGGTCACTGCATTGTCTTGCCAAATCAAAATAGAGACACGGTTCAAATCATATCAGTTCAAGACAAAGCAGCAGTGAAAGAATACAAAGCGTGGGAAACTACACGGCACAACAAAATTTCAGATGGGTACCACGGGTCTACATGTACAACAACACTATTGGCTTTGTTGTGATGCTAGTAATGTGCATGATATGAAAGTCAACTATATACACAATTGAAATTGAAATCAAAAGAGCTATTGATAAGAGCAAACATGTTAAAGAAACATGCGTGAACATACCTGCTGTGTCATTGGAGTTTCGATTGGATCCTTCAATTTAAAAATAAGTTTGTATGAGTAAATACAGTGATACAAGAGCAAATCAATCATAGTTAAAAAAGGCGCGCCTAAGCGAGCGCTTCAGCGCGCCTAGGCTCTAGGCGTTGGCAAAACGCATTGTGCATAACTATGCTTAATCCGTGCATAACTGCGCATAAGCATGCGCTTTGGTCAGTAAATAGCAAGGCGGTGGCAAAATGCACAATTAACACCTAGCACTTTTCTGAACTATGATAGCAATGGAATCTTAAATTAGAACAGTTGTTCTTCAGGTTTAGGCATTTGTTCTACATGAACAGAGTACATTAAGACGCAAGAATATAACACTTAAAAATAGAAAATGAGCTCATAGACCTTACCACATTCTTGGTTCAGGACCAGTACAGAACAAGGCTTCCCAGTCATCGTCCAATAAATGTGTCTCAGGAGAACTTAAGGGAATTTGATGAGTTTCTTTGTCGGTGAAGTACGTTTTCTTCAGGTAATTCCAATACTGCCACCAAGCATTCTTGAAGATAGTAGAGGTATTAGCACAGGTTACCTCATCCTGAGTTTCCAAATCGGTCCTTCTCTACAGAGAAAAATCGGAAAATTTGCTGTATTATAACCATCATGGAGGTAGGATGTATGGGACGAAGCAAAGTAATTGCCATGAATAACATTACTTACACATAACTCCTGGACAAACACCTGCAACTGGCATTTTCCTTCATATTCAATATAATATTTCCATGATGGGAAGATACGCACATACAATTTAACAACATCAAATGCGATAAACAACGACTAGCTGGTTGTGCTTCCTCCACAGGAATAGGCGTACTAACTGGTGGAGTTGGGGTTCGCCGTGATAGTACTAGCCCTTTGGGCACTGGAGCTGCCTTACTAACTGCTCTTGTTTGGGAGCTTTGGGGTGGAGATCGTGCTGTGTCAACAGGAACTGGGTTACTATCGGCTAGGGTTGGGGTTAGATTGGGTGAAGCTAGTTCTCTATCCGTCGCAGTAGGGGTACAATCTGCGAGAGTTTGGGTTATGTGTGGTAGGGCTGGTTCTTGTAATGTACAACCGGGGTGCTATCTCCACCAAGAGGTAGCACTGTTTTATTTGAAGACCGTGTTTTTAGTCCGCTAGATACTAGCATCACCCACTCCAATTCAAATGGCTGATAAACAGGAAACATAGTTGAATGTACAGACATTGTATGAGAGACAGATGCAATAGATAGTGTGGAAAAAAGATGGCATGAAATAGTTGACATGTATATTGTTTAATTAAAACGGATAGCATGACATAATTTCACATATATGATGTCTATCTAAACTGGATAGCATAGCATAACATAATTCAAAGATATGATGAATAACTAAACATGATCGCATGACATAATTCACCTACATGTTATCTAAGTAATCAGGATCGCATCATTTAATTCACATATGTGATTTATATGCTAAACAGAGGGCATTCGATATGATGTCTGAACTAAGAACATGGTGTTGAATATTGTGTATATGATGTCTAAACTGTGCAATGCAAGACACCGTATGCATGATATGAGCAGTATAACCGTGCCAAGTTAGAGCATACACCTCAGTGGGGGAATAGGACTGGTCATTTCTCTCTGAATCCATCTCTGAGGAGCTATCAGGACCCAACAAGAGATCTGCTTCGACAGGTAGCACTGTCTGCTCTGAAGGCCTTGTTTTCACTCTAGATTTTTCCATCTCCCACCCAAATGGCTGATTCACAGGAAGAGTAGTTTAATGTACAAACATTATCGACAAATGGAAATGTAATGAAGAAAAGGATGGGCAAGATATCATTCAAATATATGATGCCTGGTTAAACAGGATGGCATTGCACATTTCACATATATTATGGCTGGCTAAAAGACATGAGACTGCATAATTCCCATATATGATATAGAAACTAAACAGGTGGCATTACAGAACATGTCTAAACTAAGCAGATGACATATATGATGTCAAAAGTACGCACTGCAAGGCAACATATGCATGATATGACTAACATCATCATGCCAAGGTAGATCAAACACCTTGGGGGGTAAATAGGAGTGGTCAGCGGCGTCTGAATCCACCTCAGAACATATATCTTCCTCTGGATTACAATCTGGAGAGGGGTGGGGAGGGTTTGCCATTGAACCCACCATGGAGCGATGTCTGCATGATATTGTATTGCCGCGCAAAACTCTTCTCTTTTTCTCTACATGTTCAGCATGAATGTGTACAATATCTGACATGCATACGAAAAAATATGGTGAGATTATGTAAGGAGAGCATGCAGAAATTTAGAGTGATGGTAACAACCAGTGGATCGATCCAAAAATAATGATAGCAGGCTGATGATTGCTTTAAATTAATAAAAAGACAGATGATGATTTCTTTACTATTTGTTTCCCACCCAAGATGAACAACATAGGCATACCCTAGGTGAACCAGATATTAGACAGACATACTATTCAGTGCTGCCTCGATATGTGCCCCACAAATAATTTAGAACTCAAGTTTGAACATTAATTTGGACCTGACTTGGAGTTCAAGAGCTCGACAGGACGATAAAGTACCAGGTAAGTTTAAGCAATGCATAACATAAGCAGAAACAAAAGAGTGCGACCTCTCTTGTGGACCCGTGTACTCCTCAGGTTCATCTTCTTAGTCGATGATGCTGATGCCATTGCGGTGGGTGCCGGCGCCAGGGAAGGAGATCTGAGGCGGCGAAAGACGGTCAGGAGTCCTTATGTCTGGTTTGGTGGATGCTTCTGTCGATGGAGCAGCTCAGGTGAGGTGGACGACATCGCGGCAGGAGCAGGACAAACCACACGAAGTTCCCTTCGACACATACCTGTAACTGAAGTAATTCTGTAAGGGCTCATTTGGCTTGCATGATTCTTAAAACGCAGGGATAGGAAAAACATCAGAATAGGATAGGAAAATGCACATGGTAAATAGAGCATTTGTAAACACAAGATTTCTATCAACTTGGGTGTTTGGTTTACAGGAATTGGAAGAGCAGAGGAATGCAAAGAAACATGGCCAAAATAAAGTGAAACCATATGAAAGCGTGTACAGTTAGAATGTTATTTTGGCACTAATGCACTTGGTCTTGTTTCCATGCATAGGATTTTGAAAAGTAGGTCCAGGTGGATATTTTGCTTCATTCCTTTCAACAAAATGCATGAATAATTGAATAGTAGAGTGCTATTGGAAAATTCCGTATTGCTATGTTTTTCCGTTGAACCAAAATAGCCCTAATGGATCGACGTGAATGTATAATAATAAGTGATGCAACAAGTGTACAACCTCTTTGCCGTAGCGGTGTCGACCTCAGCATCATTGGGTTGGTCGATGAAGCAGTTGAGGCAGAGGTGGCTGTCGGAGGTGTGGAGGAAGATCTGAGGAATCTGTAGACGGCGTCCAGGGCACTTCTCTATTGTGATGGATCGTTCTGTTGTTGGAGCAGCTCCGGTGAGCCGTAAGACGTCAAGGCTGAAGCAGCACAAGACAAACATCGTCAATCTCAAGTGGGATTCTAATAGCATCTCCAGTAGATGATGTAAAATGGATGTAAAATTAACATCACCAAAAACCACCTGACTACAACAGATGAGGTAAAAACTGTTGACTCTAAACTTAACTATCGAAACTGAAACTTAGTGTGGAATCTGAATGCTACTGTCGAAACTGAACGCAATGGTAGCAGAGAGGCACTTGACATGTAGTTTAGGGAAGGCCTGCAGTTCATCTTCAACCTGCACCCCCCTGAGCCGCCAGCCACCACCGGCCGAACCGCCGGCCCCAGTGCTGCCTCGCCGCCCCGAAACAACTTGCCACCACCGCCCCGGCCAGCCCTCTAGGCCCCCCGTCCCCGCCCTGAACCCTAAGATAGATAGTGGGGTACCTCTCCGGCGAGCCCCCGTCCCCGCTGCGGGTGGTTCTTCCTTAACTCCGGTGATACCCCCCAACCCCTGAAAATCGACTGACCCAAAAGTCGATTCAGTTGACTGAAGTGTGGCTTAATCGGAGCAGAGCAGCAGCACGAGCAAGGGGGAGAGCAGCAGCAGCAGCTGGGCGAGCGAGCGATGGAGCGAGAGCCGGAGCAGCACCAGCAGCAGCAGTAGCAGCGCGAGCGAGCGAGCGAGAGCCGGAGCAGCAGCAGCAGATCCGACTGGTATGGCCGCCGCCGCCGAAGGGGCCTCGCACTGGGGAGAGCCGCCATGGAGATGTCTCCCGCGGCGCCGGCTTCAAGGTAGCCACCCCATGGGGGTGTGGGATTGAGCACCGTCGGCGCCGGGAGGTCGAGTTAAGGAGAAGGTGCGATCGGTGAGTGTACAACCTCTTTGGTAGCGCCGAGTAGGCCTCGGCTTCGTCCGAGGAGTCGGTGAGGATGCTGCGGTTCCGGTGGAGCAGCTTAAGGCGGCGCTCTGGGGATGGAGCAGCCATGATAGACGAGGCGATCGTCGGAGCAGCTCCTTGGAGGTGGAGGACGGGGCAGCTGAACCGGCGGGACGGTGAGATGGACGATGGATCCTCATCCGGGGAGGTGGACGAGGCACGTCGAGTTGTTGCAGTGGACGACATCGTCGGGGAAGAGGCTCCGGCTGGGCAGCGGTGACGTGGCAGACGGAGGAGGGTGGGGTTTCGCGGCTGGAGCGGAGAGGTTATGGCGGCCTGGGATTTCGAATGGCGAAAAGGGGGCGATGGGAAGGGGTGAAGCATGACTTAGGGACGCGCTTGTCCAAAATGTAGGGTGTGTTACAAAAGTACCCCCCACCAATTTGAATTAGCGGCCCTTTCGGCTCAGGGTTAGAAGGGGGATTTTGCGTGTCGGGATTTGGCAGCTGGAGGGAGTTTTCGCGCGTGTTGTAATTTCGGGATAGGAAGGCGCGGGTTGTGAAGGTGCCAGTTTTGAGAGTACGATATCTAAATTTTTGGGATATAACAAAGACGCGGGTTGAATTTTAGGGACAAGCCTAACGTGTAGTAATATTGTACTTGTATGTACCAAATCAATTCACACTTCCCTCAACCAAAAAGAAAACGAAAAAATAAAACAATTCACACCACACAAAGAGAGTCTTGCCCCGTTTTACTATACAAATGCTATTCAAAGCTATGTCCGATTAAATTTTTTCGCTTGCTGTATAATGCATGTAACCTACTCATACCAACATTTTAGTGCATTCCAAATGTCTATACTACCGCTGCAATTCGAACTAAATTTGAATTCGTTTCTCTATTTCAATAAGAATCTACAATCATGATTGTTGCCAACTTCAACCATCATTCGTGTATTACCTTAATAACACACCACATGATTACTATAGAGATAGATATGAACTATGTGTACTACATGAACTCGAATTCTATTTTTTGAATACACTTGATGTTGATTCCAAATAATAGTACATTTAATGTACTAACTATATATTCATAATCTAAACCATGTTCCATACGTACACCGTGTTTATCACACAAAGTATAGTGCCCCGCCCCCTACATTATGACAAGTATTTAGACCTGAGTTGCAAAAGCCACAGATTATCCCAAATTATAATCAATGTTCTACATTATGATATATTCTTCAAGCATCCGATCCACTTTTTTATAATGAATTATGATCTTTGTTCGTCTTTTACACCTTCACGATCCTCTTCTATTTGTAGTTAGCTAGCGCTAACTTTCTATCGTGCATGCACACGCCCGCCCCCCTCACACACCCTTAGCGTCCCCTCCATCGCGCACGTTCATTATTTCTCTTTACGTCGTCCACCAGCGGTGTGTGTAGGGCCCCGGCTCCTTCTTTCTGGCACACACCGGTCGATATACCTCTCTAGCCAAGTGTGCATACAACAAACACATATATACTTCCCCTCTTCTCTTCTCACTGTCCATGCCCCCATATATCCAATACGATTCCACACAGGTGCACACTCCCGCCTCTCTTTTCATTTATCACATGCTCGCACACTCCTGCCCCCTCGACATGGTAGGCCTCTCGCAGCACCTCCTAGCCACACCCTCTCCCCCTGTCTGCCTCTCCGGACCTTATTTGCTTCTAACACATTCAGGCGTGTATATGAACTGATCTCCCTACATATAGCCAGGTCGACTATAATTCGTTTTCACCAAGCATCGATACACTTACCTTGATAGTTATGTCTCTCCTGTTCTTGGACACATGACGGTTGATCTTCCTATGTAGTTACACATGCTTACCACAACCATATCTTCTCCTCTCATCATCCTTGAATACCTCCCGACCCGTCTCTCACACACACGTGCATAGATAGACAGACATCCCCTGCCCTCTCTTATTGATATTGCACTCATACCCTCCGTTTGTCTAGCAGGCCTCTCCCACCATTTGTGAGACGCCACTCCACCACCAACCCTCCGACGCTCTACCTTTGTCTTTTTCCCAACCTTATTCCTCTTCTACACATATCCATGGATGTCGATCGATCTCCCTCAATACATAGCTAGGTCTCTCTCCTTCCCCACACATAGTCGACCGGTCTCTACCCCCCCCACACACACCCACACACACCGATAGTCGAACGTTGTAGGTAGGTATCCATGCCAGTAGGCCAGCCGTCCTGTATCTTTGACGTGGGCAAACACAAATTCGATGGCACTCTTTATCGATCGCGCAGCCACACACTTCATCCCTGTTTTCAATTCTATCGATATCTCACGTCCATGACTCCATTTCACACACATTGCATATGTTACGGTTTTCTGATTGAGATATCATCAACACATTGCCTCTGTTTCGCACAAACCATCTCTCTCACACCCACCCACGTACGTACCTGCACCTAAAGAAGAAGTGCACACAGGACGCGCGTACTCACGTCTCGTTCCCGGCCACACCCGCATGGGTACACGGTGGAGTTAGTTTCTGTATGAAAAGGCATCCCACGTGATAATTTGACGCGTGTAGCGGTTGTTTACTCGAAGGAGGGTCGGGTACCACGCCTAGAATATAAAACGATTGCAGTGGGGAAAATGGAAAAATGGGTTTGTCTCTCGTCACACCATCTCACACAAGGCCGCAGTGGCCTCTCTCTCTCTCAGCGTTGGTCAGTGATCCGGCCGCATCCCATCTACCGGCAGAAAGGGAGGATGTGCATCATCTCTCCGTTCGACGGTGTTGAGGGAGCTCATCCCGATCTGTGGTACCCGCCGTTCTCTCTGACCGAGATCCGGCGTGGTAGGGCCTTCGCCACTTGCTCGCTGCCGCAGTATGGGTAGATCCCAGCCGTCGGCGTCCTCCTAGTAACATCCCGACGACCGTTAGGTACAGCTTCCTCTGGCCTTGCTCCACTGCCCATCTTCCCACATTGTTGCATGTGGATCTTCTTTAGTTGTTTCCTTAAATCGTATCTCGGCCGGTGTACTTTCCATCTTGCAATCTCGTCCTCAAACCATTTTTGATAAACCACCATGTGCTATCTTTCCCTTTTTACATGGAACATGCTTCTTTTTGTCGGCGTATGTGTCTTCAACTCGTGTTATTGGGCAGTAATTGTTTCCTTTCGACCTCCTTTTGCAAACAAGGCTATCCATTTTCACCTCATTGCTATTACGACCTTTTGGTGAACTACACAAATCACTTTTCTGGAGAGTGTTTTGTGCAGTTCCGCCAAAATGTCACACGGGCAACGTTTTTACATTTCTGTGGGACTGCAGAAAGGGAGATTGGTTTTGCTATCCTCCTCATCCAACTCCGTGCCTAATCTTCTCCAACAAGAAGTTAGTCCTAAAGAGAGATCGTAGAGGTGATCGGCTTCTATTTATGTGTGTTATGTTTCATCATCTAGTTCCACTATTATTGTAATCACACTGACTGGATATCTTTGCAAACAGGGATGGTCCGCTCGATTTTAGTGGAGCTGCACAAAATGATCGGATTGTGGTGTCCTTCATACACCTCTTTTTTGGCTACAGAGCTGGGTGAAACTAGCTGCCAAGCAATGAACACTGTGCCCAGGAAATGGAGCCATGCCTACGAACAACATCGATCAATTATATATTTTTCTATATTTGTACACCTTCTCACAACTTTGTCTTCAGCTGTGATGTGAATATTGGCGCTGATCTGCGAACCATTGAGATGCATTAGCCATGGTAGTTTCATTTGTATTTGGTGGAATGTTGTAACGAGATAATCTCGAGGCAAGACACATGAATCCTAAGTTGAAACCTTTTTTTCCTGCGGGAACCAAAGTTGAAACCTTCATAGCATCATAGTACAATTTCATCAAAATTATGCGTACATATAAACAAATCCTGAAGGATTGATAGCAATGCCAGAAACAATTCAACTTCGTTTCACCGACATGTTGGACATCCTTCATCCGGCTCCACCTGCCTTGCAGCAATATTGAGTGCACAACACAACTTCAGGGAAAGATTCACCCCAGTCGTTGCACCGCAGTAGCAATGACTAGTGAGCAGTCAAATCACAGAGCCCCACCTTCGCCATAGTAAGTTACTCGGACGAAGCAACCATCATTTGTCTGTTCCTTGAATCCGCTGGTACTCCCATATTCCCACAGTAATAAGTTGCTCGGGCGAATCAACCATCACTATATCCGCTCACGTGTGATGACCACAGGAGCTATCCATTCAGATTGCATGTTAAAAAAATAAAGGTCGATAACTAATGCGGCAAACTTTCAAAAAAAAAAACTAACGCGGCACCTCGGGCCAATGCGGCCAGATCGCATTTTGCACGAGAAATTACACACCATGTTTTGTTGACATGTGGTCCCGTTCCAACATATCAGTGAGACGACGGCGAGTAGTAGGAGTATTTCCGAACGGACGTGTAGGTCGGGGCGCCTCTTCGTGAACCGTGGCAAACTGGCAACCGTCCACCGACTCTTCACCTTTCCCTCTCGATTTGGAACTGTTGTCGCACGCTCTTCCTCTCCCTCCTCTTCATTTTCCTTTAGGCCTTCACCCTTTCTTCTACCATTGTTCGATCGTCTTCTCCATGGAGGGAACAGGCCGGAAACGACCCCGTTATTCTTGCCCCGATATGAAAGATGACGTGGTGGAGGAACTCATTGATCGGTGCGACGTCATCACATCGGCTAGCATGGCAGGTTCGTTCATGCCCATTCTCGACTCAACTAATAACATCATTACAAGGAACCCAAGAGTCAAGGAGCAGTTTGATCTCCCCTATCTTCTTCACCGTATAATGATACGGAGGCCTTGCCCTGTGCAAGTTGATGCCGCTTGATAATGATATGTATGATGTTAAGATGCCATCGCTTGAGGGCAAGGCTTGGGCAGGCGCAAATGGAGATTGGGTTGTTTATATTGGGTCCAACTGCGAGTGGGAACTTGTGAATGTGTACACTCGTGACCGGGTTCCACTTCGAAAAATCTCAGCAGACTGCCCAGAGGTCGAGCACACCGGTATTGTACGCACGTTCAAATACGATCATGGTGACTGTCTTCTATGGAAGATAGCAATTTGTCGAGTTCCCAACCGCTCTTGGAATTACAACAACTATGAAGTTGTTGCTATCTTCGACAAGCTTGTTGCCGTCCTTGGTGGTTTGACTCGATGGATATTGCTCAAAAATCAGTTTCTATACACGGATGTGTACTGTGATGCAATTCAATATGAGGGTCTTGTGTTTGCTTCCACCGCTCATGGCACTGTTTTTGCATGGGATCCTTGTAGTTTCGGTACGTTTGTCTTCCACCGTAATTGTAATTGTTTCATCCACATGCATGCGGGTTAGAAAGTTTCCCTTTACTAATTAACCTTCTTCTTGTGTTTCCAAGGTCCTATGAACATTCCACCACCTATACTTGAAAATTTTTATAACCAAGGGGGAGATGGCGATGGTGATGATCACGAGCATGAGGACAAGCAGAATGTATATACTCAGTGGCGCCTGGAACTAATTCCGATGGATCACCTCTTCTTGTGTGTATACAGCCCACTTATGATGTTACTACTGAGGGAGCACGTGTTGTCTCCCATGGTCGCACTCTCCGGACCTATTCCAACACCCGTTGCATGGTATTCGGGATGGATACTAGTGTGCTAGCACCAACACCTTCTCCCTGGTAAAGAATTGATAGTCTTGGAGAAAACTCGCTCTTCCTTGGACAAAACTATCCGATGATGGTGAAAGGAGATCCAACTGCTGTTGACAGAATGTTACTAGTACCATTTATGATAAGCAACTGCGTCTATACCTCGGACATTAGGGTGGTTCCCTACCCTAGTACTAATATAGTAGGCCGCTTCAGCCTGGATGATCAGTCCTGCGTTGGTCTTGATATCGACAATAGATGGCCCGTCTCAGAGAATCACTTGTGGTTCAAAGCAAGCGTTTCCGATGCTGAGGAATGGTTGAGTTGAAGTTCATTTCATTGCTTGTTATTTGTTGTGTGGTGAAAACTTTAGTATTTATAATGTATCCTGGTTGTCGATGTAGGTTGATGACCTGTTGTATGTAATAAAATGATATATCTGTGATAAACTTACTAAATTTATGAATGGCTTTCGAGTTGCTTCTGTGAGTGAGTGGTGCGACGAGGCAAAAAAATATTTTCCGAATACATAATTATACGTGCATCACAACAGGTTATTGGATGAGGCCAGTCAACAATAGTAGTACACTATTTGTACTATCTTCACATGCTTCGCGCGTCGTGCGGGTGTTTTTACTGTAGCCATATTGTACGTAACCAGCACCTCGGATCCTTGATACTAGGTACTATATAAGTAAGTAGTAGGAGTAGTAGGGTGGCATGGGCCAGAACAAGCATTCACATCCAGGAGTACGACACACGCCACCAGCACGACTTCCATCTGACACCATATTTCTTGGAGTCCATGCTAGAGCAATCTCTTCAACCTCATCGTTTCTCTAACTCAGCCATCGCGCGGCGGGCGAGGTGGGGGTTTGCCGATAGTCGGTTTCCTCAACTGCGGTCCCACTTGTAAGGCCAACTCCAACGCTCTATCAATATCTGGATGTACTCTTCTTCCCAATACAAAAACTTGCATCCATTTTACTCCCTCCATTGCACAATACATGCCTTCTATTTGTCAAAATATATATGTATCTAGACATGTTTTAGTATATAGGTACATCCTTTTTTGGACAAATGGAAGTCAAGTATTTTGGAACGGTGGGAGTACACAATAAATTTTTTCAGTTAGCACAACTAGTCTAATCCGAGAGCACAACCGAAGATTTGGTCAGGTTCTTCCTCCTTTTGCCGACACGTGGGACATCCAGCATCCAGGTCGTGTCGTGAAAGAAAATAGAGTGGTAGTTGAAGCCACGAGATGTGCATCTTGGGTTAAACTGTAAATAGAATCTTACTACTCTTGAGTAACTCCAAAAGCAGCCACCGAAGATCTTTATTGGATTTGTTTTTCATCGCCAGCATGTCGAGGTGAAAGATGTGCAGGTTTAGTGGGTCCTCTTGCGTTTTCACTGACATGTGGGGCCGCACGTGAGCAAACAGACGATGGGCTCCGCGCGTCCGCTGGCTGGGTGAGAAGAGAGATAGAGGAGGGCTGAGCATGGACTGCAGGAAATTTGTTCTACGTAACCAGCACCTTGATATTCGCATGTGGTTGTTTTTAGAATAAAAAAAAGGAGGTACCCCTACTTATGTTACTCCCACTACGCCTAGCCTAAGGTTAGTAGGTGACCTTGCGCTTGGCTCTTCACCTCTTCCGGAAGTCGATGGTTCTACAATAGTGCTTCTGGCAATCTGACACCAAATGAACTGCTGGACGTCCATCGCTTGTAAGCAAAAGTTTCTCCTCGTGCTGCGAGCCACCGCGCACGCGTTGGCGAGGGAGAAGGCGTAATCAAGCTTCTCGTCGTTCTGCGAGTTGACGGGACACATCAAAGTTATTTACTAGTAGTACGTACTCTCTCCAAAAAAGGGCTGACCATGTCATTGCTACCATCCCATGCTCCGTCGTTGAGTACGTGCACTATTCACGTGCCATCGAGGAGAAAAAATATTACGTAGGTGCCATCGAAGTGCACGACTCACTTACGAAAAAGGGTTTCCCCCCGCTCCC
>NC_041385.1:556680103-556700062 GCF_002162155.2 Triticum dicoccoides
TCATTTACGCACTGCTTATCTGATTATCTCCATTTTCTTGCATGACACGTGCACCTTGATGCTAGATATCTTGCGTGTTGGGAAAAGGATGAACAAAGCTCATGTAAAAGAAAAGAGTTGAAGAGCATAGATTCCCGACGAGCGAGGAGGAGCAAGGAACCTCGCGGTGGAGTGTCTGCAAGGAACCTTGCGCGTTTTCCCCTGTTTTTTGCCGCCTGCCCACCTATAAACAAATAAAAGAACATGAAATTTTCGCATGTACATGACGCATGCAGCCATGCATGTACACAAGCCAACACACTAACTCCATCCGATCCAACTCATGCACATACGCGCACAGCATGGAGCACACAATACACGTACACAAGACGTGCATGCACACACGCTCGGCCGCAGAATGCACGTGAATAACACATGCATGCGCACACACTCGGCTGCATGGAAGCGTGCGCCATCCGCGGCGACGTTCGGTTCGTCGTGCTATGGCAAAGCTTGCACGCAACGGCGCATACACATCTCTTGTAGCACCTCTTTGCCATCATTGCTCAACTACTAGTCGCAGTCGGAGACGAAGACGACCGCAGCCTTGGCCTTAGAGCTAGCACCGATGGAAAAACACGCACGCTGCACGCACACGAGCACATACGGAGTGCCCATGATGTGGTGGTGGTGCGTCCCCAGTCGCCTCTACTCCTTCTGCGCACGTTGTCTATCAAGGCGGCTGCATGCTAATGATGACGTGGGTGAGATCTTCTACACAAGGTGACGTACACCGTCAAGGTCCACGGTCAAGGGGGTGCTAGAGCAAGTACAATAGAGCTGAGTCAGCGGGCTATAAGGAATAAACTAGTATATTTCTACTTAGTTGGAGGAAAGAGAAGAGGAGAGAGAAGGTAAGCGGGCTCTTCGTGAAGGGCCAGCTCTAGTACGTGCTCCTAGGCACTTTGTGAGAATGAAAGGTGGGCCACAGAATAAAAAAGTAGTAGTACACTCTTTTGATCTACTATTCTGTACATGTTGACTATAAGATGGGCTGTAGGTGACATGGCACTGGCTATACTATTAATGATCTTTATATGAGGTGCTAAGTGCATTAAATGGCTTAGTAACTCAAGTCTTCAATGCGTAGGTGCTTAGTTTATTGGTGCCACATCATATTTTATGCCTACGTGGCAGGCTTAGCAGCTATACATGGTGGAGCACTGGGAGAGGCCAAGGCTGGTCATAGTGGGGAGTAACTTGTACTGTAACATATTACTATGTTACTCTAAACATCTCTATAAACCCAAAAGGAGGGAGTAGTAAGATAGACTAGTGTCATATGCAGAGTATGGGAGCACATGATATTTCCCTGTCCGGACCGATCCCAAGTTGGCTTCTCACCTTCTTGGCCCAACAAAAACCGCTCCCGCCTCCCGCGCGCGCTTCCCGCTCGGTGCCAGCTGAGCCCGCTGCTCCACATTGATGGCAAGTCAGGGCGACACGACCTCTCACTGCTTCCACTGTTGAAGCGACACGTCGACCGAGGGCACCGCCCGTTGCACGCCCGACATTTCAGACTACCCAGTGGATAGTAACTTTAGAGCAAGTACTACAATTAGATGACATAAGCAGGCTATAAGGATTTAAATATAGTATTTGTGCTTAGTTGAAGGAGAGAGAAGAGTAGAGATAAGAGAACATGATTGTAAACGTGTAGCCGGTTGTACTCCAACATACTTTGTGAGACAAAAGGTGGGGCCATTATTAATGATATTGTATTTATACTAAAGGGACTAACGGACGCCTTAATTGAAGCTATTATTGACAAACCTTGGTGGGGCTATATTGACTTTTTTTGAGCTATTATTGGCTTGGACGTGGGGTTTGGGGGCCAAAGGCCTACTATTATACTCGCATGACCGACTTGACATGCTCTACCCTAGCCGCCGCTGTATCATATGGTTTCGCACCGTTCCAGATCTTAGCGCCACCACGCAATTCTTCTCCAGCCCTCCTTCCAGCGTGCACCACGAGAAGGGACAGCAGTCCTCCGAACCCCGCATTTCATGATCCTGTACAGGAGAGGGGCGATCAGGTTTTTGGGGAGCACACTCCTGTGACTGCTACCAGCGACGACTTCCCCAACGATAGCCTTCTTCCCCGACCTCGGTAACCTCTTCATCAACGACATGAGTGACAACATCAACCACATCGGTTCTACTCCCGTTGTACAGTATGTGATTCTGTCCTCTTGATTTAGTCTGCATCATTACTTTGATATTTGCAATTGTCATCATGATCTATTTACTGCTGATTCAGATTAAATCTCATACTAAATTGCTCATATATTCAACAATCCAATCCAAAAACCTGATTACAGGCAATTTACTCTGAGTGGTTTTGCTGCGCTTTTGAAGCCGCCTACTTTTAAGGGGGTGCAATATAAAAGGTGGCGCACAAGAGCAGTATATTGGTTTCAGATCATGTACTGCTATGACGCCACTAATGGTAAGCCTGAGGGCGATTTTAATCCTACACAGCAGGAAGCTTTTCAGAACATGGATACCCTCTTCAAAGCCGCCCTGCTGAGTGTTCTTGACGATTCCATTGTGGATTCATATATGTCGTTTAACAGCGGAAAGACATGTGGGCTGCGCTCGAGGCCACGTTTGGGCCCTCGGGCACTGGCAACGAGTTGTACGTCATGGAGCAATTCTGTGACTACAAGATGACTGATGAGCGCTCTGTTGTTCAGCAGACTCATGAGATACAGTCACTCTCTAAGGAATTTGAGTACTTTAAGTGTGTGTTGCCGGACAAATTTGTTGTTGGGACCATCATTGCCAAGCTTCCACCTTCGTTGAACAATTTTGCTACTTCTCTGACAAACAAGAGACATGAGTTTTCTGTTTTGGATATCATTAGCACTCTTGATTTTGAGGAGAAGGTGAGAGCAAAAGACACACGTGCTCGGGTCGCTGAGGGAGCTTCTAGTGCCCACATGGTACACGAGAAGAACTTCCAGCCCAACCAGCCCCAAAACAACAAGAACAAATCTTAGGGGAAAGGAAAGTTTGATGCAAAGAACAAGCCGTCACATTCTACCAACTTCAAGAAGAATTATCATAACGGGAAGGATACAAACCTCAATTTTGGTAGCAGCGCACAAATTTTATATGGATGCATCTACCTGTTGTCAGCTAACCTCATGGTGCTCCAGGTATTCCTACATTCGTAACTAGGTACAATGACCACCGCAAGATAAAATTAGCTTATTCGTACGTTGACTTGCTGAATGCAGTGCGGAACGATCCTGTCATGTGTGGAGGAGCAAACAAGCAGTGCAGCCGAAGGTGGAAATCAACCAAGGACTTATGAAATTATATGTAATCTTCCTCAGGCAGGTCAGTATACCCTTCGTCCAGATGATCATGTTTTGTCATGCCGAGCTATTGATATGTGCTACTGTTTTGCAACACCGTTTAAGTATAGATACTGTTTTCCTATCTTTTCAGATTCAGGACAATGAATATGATTTCAGGGGAACTACACAATATGGACCCATGTTGAGTCATCTCTATTGCGTCATGTGTTTGCTACAAATGTGTCAGCATCAATTGCAAGATGAGGCAACTAGCTAGTTGTGGAGTTGCCAACATGCTCAAAGTGCTCGCAACATTTTGAGAAGAAACAAGCATGCCCAGGAAATTAATGCGTGCGCAGGGAGGCCCTTTGCTCAGAGAAGCATCGACCGATTTTCTTTATTTCCACACCTTCTCACAGCTTTGTATATTGGTTATAGTATGGTGAATCATTGAGATGCATAGACATGCTGAACTTTTGTTCTTCTAAATGTTAGTTTAATGTGAGTGTCTGCATCCAGTACCGCATCCTCTAATTTGGTGGATGCACACAGAGAAAATAAATCTCCTTAATTTACTCCATAACCACCCTATTAAATAGGCCTAGTAACAAACCAGGCGCTTGTAGTGGCCGGCGGGCACATGCATCCTGCATGCATGGCCAGTTAGCCAAGCCCATGCGCCAGCTCCAATGCAGCAACGCAAAAGAAGAGAGCCGTTCTTGGGAAAAAGCGAGTAGTTAGTGCAGCAGGCCTTATCAACACGAACAGCTCGCTCTCCCGCTTCGTCTCCCCACCCAATTCCCCCCGCTCCCCAATCTTCTTCACTCGTCCAGAAAACCCTGCTCACCTTCTTCCTCACTCGTACAGAAAACGCCTGTTCCTCTTCTTCCACTCCTATAGAAATCCACAGCCCTCCTTCTTCCCCACTCGCACTACCACTACGCTTGTCTCTGGCTACTTTGCTCAAACCCGTGAGCTCGGCGCAACGCCCACAAGGAAAATGGAGTCGGCTGGCCCTAGCGCCAAGAAGATGAGGCTCCCGCCAGCGATGATGCCGGTTGTAGATCCCGCACCCGGTAGCGCGGGGAGAAGCGGCGAGCCCCCCCCCCCCACCTGGATTTGAGGAACCGGTAGAATCTCTGGTGGACCGCATCAGCGATCTCCCGGGCGTCATCCTTGAGGAGATCATCTCGCTTCTCCCCATCAAGGATTGCTGCCGCACACAAGTCCTCTAAACTCGGTGGCGCCCTCTATGTCACACCGCGCCCCTCTGTCTTTCCTAATTTGATCTCCTCAGAGCCATCGTCTCTTCTCACCAGCAGGGCCCCGTTCAATGCCTCTACATCCCGACAAGCTACATGTTTTCCATACCCGGCAAGGTGGATGCTTGGCTGACATCCCCTGAATTCGGAAAACTCCAGCAGTTTGAGTTCTACCATTACCACGAAAGTTTCATACCACGAACATACCAAGAATTCGTGCCCACACCACCATTTTCCATCTCGCGGTTTTCCTCCTCTCTCCACACCGCCACCTTCGCTCGGTGCCATCTACCAGATGATCTGGTACAAATGCTTCAACTCCCACTGCTCAAAAAACATTTGCTTGTGGTGGTTTATCTGTCGGAGGCCTCACTGCACAGCATCATCCACTCTAGTTGCCCTGCCCTGGAGCGCTTGCTGATTGTTTTGGGAATAGAAATCGGTATCAGTTGTCTCCAAATAAAGCCGCCTCACCTTAAAAGCATTGGAATTTGTTTTAAAGGACAACAGCTCATCATCGAAGATGCCCCTTCACTTGAAAGGTTGCTCCTTCATAATTGTTATACACCTTCAGAAATAACTGTCGTCTCTGCGCCCAAACTGGAGACCTTGGGTGTAATTCATGACCCGTTTAATAATGACAAGGAGTGGGTGTTTGGCTCCTCACTTTTTCAGGTACCGTATATTATCATCTACACATTTGTAATCATATGCTGCATTTTTCGTTTGTGCGCATAAGTTTTATATCATCTTGGAGTACACTTTGGGTACTAATATTATGTTATATGCTCAATGAAGAGTTCGTCCATTGATAGCCTATCAATGCTGCTGGATTCTGTCAAGATCATATATATCAAAATGTATAGTTTTGATCTGGACATAATTATTGTCTTGCTGCGATGCTTTCGATCTCTAGAGAATTTATACATAGAGGTGATGATTTCATGCACATTGAAAGTCTGTATATATTGTACTAGAATTAACTGTTCAGCTATCGTTATTTCGACTTACTCTTTTTTCAGACCTTAACTGTTTTCAATCTTCATGTCTACTTAGGCAGAACCACATGGAGAAAAACATGTAACAAATCATTGGCGTAATAAGCACAAGGATTTTCTCAGTTCTCATGACATTCGTTTGAGGACAATAACGATGGGATGATATGCATCCAACCAGCAAACAGAAGCTTTGTCACATTCTTCATGTTGAATGCGAGGTTACTATTGTCTATGAGGCTTAATTTTTACAGCAAGAGATTTCTCACGGACGAACATGTTGAACAGCAAAAAAAGAAGTTTCAGGTGGACAAATGGGCTTCTAAACGTGCTCGGCTTCTATTTACAATAAGTTGTAGACATCCTGAAATAATTTTTTTTGCACAGGATGTTGATTTTATGAATCAGAGCGATCCATTTGTTTGTGACTGCAAAAAGGAGTGGTTGGGTTAGATGTTACTGTCATGTTCAATCTGGGTTTTGTCTAAAAATTTGATGAACAATTAATCCTTGGGCTTTTTGTACCATTTGTATGCTTGACTTGCATGTTGTTGCCCTCGTACTCCCCTCCACCTGCCACTACACTTCCGCATCTTCCATGGCTGCTGTTCGTTCCCATCCGGGGCCTTGCCGTCGTTCTCCGCCTTGGTTAGCTCGCTGTGCCCACCGTCGTCTGGCGTTGTCAACATGGTCAACAACTAAGAGGAATCAGGAGATGACTGTACGTGGAGAGGCTGACAGTAGGGACCCACCAGGGTCATTGCATTTCGCAAGCAGGTGCCTTGTTATTACAAGATAAAAAATACTTCCTCCTAATTGTTTAACAACTAGGTTCCAGGCCATTGTCAATGTAGTCAATAAATGAGAAAATTACACAACGAGCGGATATCACCAGGGACCCAGCAGCTCGCCCAGTTGTTTTTTAGTTTCAGAGACGGAGCTCAACTGCGCGATGTGCGGGGGCTGTGGCCTGTCTAGCCCACGCTTACGCTTTTATTAAACACATGACGAGCCCAGTTGATATATTTTTTCTTTCTGAAATTGGCTAGCCCAGTTCTTTTTTTGGAGAATACCAAAACTGAGGCCTACTTTCTTGTCTCAGCCGTGCTTGGCTGCAAATCTTTCAAGACGAGGAGGGATGTAAGTAGTAAGAAATGGGCTTCCCCAGAAAACGGGCTATAAGTTGTAAGAAATGGGCTGTAAATTTTTAAACCAAAGCCAACCGGCAATTGCATTAAAATATCATTTTTTCAGGATTTCTCTACTCTTATAAAAACCAAAGCCAACTGGCAATTACATTAAAATATCATCTTTTCTCCCACAAGATAAACTACTCATACAAATGCATCTTCATGTTCAGTGCAACGAACGGGCATCTTGCTAGTTAAGATTCTAAATTTCATTCATTTTTTTGGCGAAGAATTGTTTTTTGAATTTTATATTGATATAATTTTTTGAAAATTATTTTTAACGTGACTCAAAATTTCGTGATTAAAAGAGTTTGGACCCCACCGAAATATGCAAAATTTCGTTCAATTTTTTTAGCAGTGCCCAGAATATATGGTCTGTAATGCCAACAAAAAGAATATGGGCTTCAAATATCCCTAAGAATTAGGAAATGGGCTGTAAATTATTGAAAATAATGGCTAATGGGTTGTATGTTGTTTTCCACAGATTTGGAGGCTGACTTCTAGGCCTACTAGGTTGACGATGACGTTGTCCTAATTTTTTTGATGCATACGCAAGGCTTTGTCAACTTAGTCAACACACAACAGTTACTGTTGGATGTCCATCCAACGGCTACCATGCTTCTTCAATCTCTGATCTTCCTGCTCCAGCCGCCCAAACCAGCCGGCGGGACTGCCTGGTCCCTCCTCCTGTGGCTGGCTGTGCTGCCGCCAGGCCATCCCTCTAACCACCCATACATCCTGTTATTTTCAGGCGACGTCAGCCTCACCCCGCAGCCGACCAGTCAGCGCTTGTTCTCCCCTCAGCGTGGGCATCCGCTGCGGTGGCTTCGCTGGCTCCGGGTGGTTCTCTTCCTGGGCCTCGCCCTCGCCCACCGCGTTTATGCTCTCGGCGCGGCGAGGTCAACATGGTCAAAAAACAATAGCCATCAGAAGAGGCTAACAGTAGGGGCCCACACAGGAAAATGCCTCCTTATTACGTGCAAAATAATGATTCCTCCACCTGATAGCTGGTACCCACCGGAAGGGTCTCTGTATTTCGCAAAAAAAACGTTCCCCCCACTGTCAGCTCGGACCCATCGAAAATGCCTCCTGATTATGCACAAAAAATGAATACTCCCCCTGCTAGCTGGGACTCACCTTGGTGGGAGGCTGACTTGTGGGCCTACTAAGTTTACGGGGACGGAGGGCTTTATCAACTTAGTCAATATGAACGATTCTAGCTCCAGTGACCATACGGTGTCCATCCAATGGTCGTAGTGCTTCTTCAACCTCTGGTCTTCGTGCTCCAGCCGCCCAAAGCAGCGCCGGTCGTGCCGCATGCTCCTGCCTCCCGTGGCCGGCTGTGATGCCGCGGAGGCCTCACCGCCCCCTACTACTCCCACCGCTAGTCAGGCCATCCCTCTACTCACCCACACCCCCTGTTATTCTGCAGCGACGGCAGCCTCACACCGCAGTGAACTAGTGAACCCTCGTACTCCTCTATGCGTGGGCATCCACTGCCGCGTCTTCCCCGGCTCCATGTCGTCCCCTTCATAGGCCTCGCCGTCGTCCACCGCCCTGGTGCTCTCGGCGCGGCATGGTCAACGTGGTCAAGGAACGGCTTCCATCAGACGTGGACTGTACGTGGAGAGGCTGACAGCTAGGTCCACGGCCGCAGCAAGGAAGTGCCTCCTTATTACGTGCAAAATAATTATTCCTCCACCTGACAGCGGGGACCCACCGGACAGGCCACCGTATTTCGCGAAAAAAAACATTTCCCCCTGACTGCTGGGACCCACCAGCTACATCTTCGCACGCAAGGAAGTGTGTCCAGGAAAAAAAACGATTCGCCCCTGACTTCTGGGACCCACCTGCTACATCTTTGCAGGCAAGGAAGTGCCTGATAGTCAGGACCCACCTGGTCGAAGCGTACGTAACATTGTCATTCTGGTCACGAACGTGTACGTACATACTGGTCGATGTAGAGGCGCGCATGTAGCATGTACATGTACGTACAACGGCCAGGGTGCAAGAAAGAAAATACGGCCACGTACATACATACGGGCGGGGTCTCGAACGCCTACTCGCGCATACGTAGGGCCAGGGCTCGTGAACATGGCTGGGTCGGAACGGAGAAACAACGTCGTTGTCGTGTTCATGGGGAGGCAGCGAAATGCGTCGTGTTCATGGGGAGGCAACAGAATGCGTTGTGTTCATCGGGAGGCAACATAACGCGTGGGAGCCAACCGGCTGGGTCGGAATGGTATGCATGGTCATGTTCATCGGGAGGGCTTGGATGGAACAGGCGATGGAAACGAGGCCTGGCGTACCGCAGAATGGAGGAAACGACCTTGTGTTCGACCGGCCACGTTCGAAACGGGATCGTGTTCATCGGGAGGGGTGTGGCGTACCGCAAAACGGAGGAAACGGACCTCCTACAGTCGAAACGGGGGTCCTGTTGATCGGGAGGGGTGTGGCATACCGCAAAATGGAGGAAACAGACCTCCTACGGCCGAAATGGGGGTCATGTTGATCGGGAGGGGTGTGGCGTACCGCAAAACGGAGGAAACGGACTTGTGTTGGAGTGCTACGGTCGAAACAGGGGTCCTGTTCGTTGGGACGGGTGTGGCGTACCGCAAAACAGGACTCCATGGGATACTGTTCATCTCCATCGTCGACCTCCTCCAGCCTCCACGGGCTACCGTCGACCTCCTCCAGCCTCCATGGGCTCCTGTTCATCTAACCTCCACCGCGTGCTACTCCACCGCCTACTGTTCAACCACCCCTCCACGGGCACCCCTCCACCGTCTACTGTTCATCCAGCCCTCCACACCACAGGGTCATGTTCATCCACCCCTCCACGGGCACCCCTCCACCGTCTACTCTTCATCCAGCCCTCCACACCACGGGGTCCTGTTCATCCACCCCTACACTATCTATTGTTCATCCAGCCCTCCACACCACGGGGTCCTGTTCATCCAGAGGCAACGCCACTGCTCACTATTCATCCAACCCCCCCGCAACGCTCACTGTTCATCCAATCGATCGGCTTCAGCTAGCAGCAGTAGCGACGGAATCGCTCGATCGGGTTTAGTTAACAGCAATCGATCGATCACTCGGGTTCAGTAACGCGTAGCCTGTAGTGCAATCGCTCGGGTTCAGTTAGAGCCCAACGCCTCGCTCGGGTTCAGTTAGAGCCAACACCTCACACACACGCGCGTACGTGTATGAGAGAAACGCGCATCGCTTGGCCCCCGACCTCCCACCGTAACCGGGAACTCCCCGAAATTTTCCTCGCCCTTGCTTCTACCACAGTTTTTTCCGTCATGGATGGCCCAAACAATGTCATACAGTTGCGTCTCCGGCCCGCCCAGGACGAAAATCCCATTTTCTGTCATGATTTTTTGTCATAGAAGTAGGAGCCCACCACATCTATGATGATACCGGGTTTTGTCACAATTATCGTCATAGAAGTGTCATATGTATGACAGAAAAAAAATTCGTTCGGCCCAAAATGTCACAGATGTGTCTTTTTTTTGTAGTGAAAGCTAAAGCCAAAGATCCCTGACCATAATGATGCACATCCTGTTGCAGAGGACATGAGGATCAGGAAGGATGCAAGACTGAGACAGTGGAGAAAGGCTGACCCCTATGCTATCAGGAGGAGAACTGTTGTGGACTACAGGTTCCACACAAAGGAACAACAAGATTTCTATGAGACAATCCTGCTTGATAAGAATCCCATAGTGTGTGACATGAGATGGGTGGACTGGACCTACATAAGAGAGAATGAAGAGCACTTCCTAGGTGTATATGACAACTTCAAGGCATGTGAGGTTGACTAGTTTGTTGGACAGAAGCTTACCAAGTGGAATGATGAGTTGATCATGCAATTCTATTCAACTACTCATTTCTATCCAGATGGAAGAATAGTGTGGATGTTAAAGGGTACAAGGTACAATCTACAGTTGATGAGTGGGCTAGATTGATCAATGGCCCAGAAGCTCATGAAGATGACTTGGATGTCTATGCCAAGAAGAAGAAGGATCACAACTCAATGGCTAGCATGTACAAGGAGATTCCTGATGAAGACCTAGATACTCACAAGTTTGGCTCAGTGAAGCACCTGTTGTCAGGGCTGCCAACAATCAACACCATTCTGAGGCACACTCTGTTGCCAAAGTCAGGAGATCACAGAATGATCAAAGGACACTCCATCAACTTGCTGCATATATTTGATGTTCCTCAAAAGTTCAAGGTGATGAGTCTGATTGTGGAAACAATCAAGAGGACTGTTGCAGATCAGAAGAGATCTTGTGGGCATGTTCCACAGATTCAGGTGCTCATCAACTCCAAGATGGGCACAGGCACATATTTGTTGGACAAGGAGCATCTACCCCTCAAGCCAGACTTTGAGGACAACATTGTTGTCATGAATGAAGAAGATCCATCATCTATGCAAGCACATGAGAAGAGAGAGAAGGCAAGGGTAGAGAAAGCTGCAAAGATGCCAACTGCTGAAGAAGCATCTTAGATATTCTTGAAGAGCAAGCAAGATCAGCTTAGATATCTAATTGCCTCCACCTTGAGGATTGAGAAGGGCTTGTCCACCCTGACGCAAAACCAGGAGAGCTTGGAGAGGATCATTGAGCAGAAATTCTATGATCTTGATGTCAAGGTAACTGAGATCCAGTCAGTAGTTGAGGAACTTCAGGAGGAAGTGGAGGAGAAGAAGGGCAAGTCTACTACAGATGCTTTCACTAGAGTGCCCGGGAGTCAGAGGTCTGATGCAGTGCCTGTTCCAGACACAAGAGCTACTACATCTGCACCAGCAGCCACAGCTTCAGTACCACCAGCTCCAGCAGCCACTCCACCAGCACCAGCTACATCAACAGAAGCTTTCGTCCTTGGAGTCATCTCTACGCCACCTCATGAAGACCAAGCCTGAGAGTCGTTTAGCACTATGCATTTTTGAACTTTTTGGTAACTTGTTGCCAAAGGGGGAGAAAATGTATAGATTATAGGCTTCGAGAGAGAGTGTTGCTTTTTATTTCTTTTGTTTTTGGTTGAACTTCTTGATTGTGTGCTTGTGAGCTACTTGTTTAGTTGTTCGATCAGGTGTTTGATCATATGCTACCCTTAATGCTTGTTGGATGATATTATCTCTTATATCCTTATGTGATCATTCACTTGCTTGGTGAAGAGTGCATGCTTTTAACTTCTATCATTTTGAGCGCTCCACCAAGATGCATGTGACATGAAAGAGTAACCCATGATCCTAACACATTGTGCATTTGCAGTCCAAAGCAAATTTTAAATAATGCACAAATTTAGGGGGAGCTCTTGCTTATCACATACTTCTCAAAGCAACGATGTTTTTCAATCTTATTATCATTTGTTGAAGCTTTGATCTATATGTTGTCATCAATTACCAAAAAGGGGGAGATTGAAAGTGCAACTATCCCTGGGTGGTTTTGGTAATTCCTAACAACATATAGATCATTGAAGTAATGCTATTTCTAGATAAATATTTTAGGAAAGCTCAATGTTTGGCATCGCATGGATGAGAAACGTGGATCCCTCAAAATGCTAAGGACAAAAGGATTGGCTCAAGCTCAAAGTGCAAGACTCTACATTTTACTTTTAGTGATCCAAGATCACATTGAGTCCATAGGAAAGCCAATACTATTAAGAGGGGATGAGGTGTTGCTTAATGGCTTTCTTGCTCAAAGTGCTTAGTGATATGCTCCAAAAACCCTCAACTACACATATGTCCCAAACCAAAAAGTCAAACTCGGCCCCACCGAAACTTTCTATCCGGCGCCATTGAGTTCAGTTGACATAGCCACTGCCAGAAACCCTAGTCTTTTCAGCCTCACCGATAGGGATATCGGTCTCACTGAGATGGGATTGTAATCTCTCTGTTTCCCTTCATAACATTTCAGTCAAACCGAGATGAGCGATCGATCCCATCGAGATTGTAATGCAAACTCTCTGTTTCCCTTTCATAACGTTTTGGTCCAACCGAGATGAGCGAATCGGTCCCGCCGAGTTTGCCTAACCAACTCTCTGTTTGTCTACTACCAAAATTGGTCTCACCGAGTTTGTGTAATTGGTCTCACCAAGATTACGTTATGCCCTAACCCTAATGATATCGGTTGTCAGTCCCACTGAAATGCCTAACAGTCACATTATGAACTAAATCGGTCTGACCAAGTTTCACGATTCGGTCCCACCGAGTTTGGTAAGTTGTGTGTAACAGTTAGATTTTGTGTGGAGGCTATATATATCCCTCCACCCACTCTTCATTCGTGGAGAGAGCCATCAGAACATGCCTACACTTCCAACATACATTTTCTGAGAGAGAACCACCTACACTTGTGTTGAGGTCAAGATATTCCATTCCTACCACATGAATCTTGATCTCTAGCCTTCCCCAAGTTGCTTTCCACTCAAATCTTCTTTCCACCAAATTCAAATCCTGTGAGAGAGAGTTGAGTGTTGGGGAGACTACCATTCGAAGCACAAGAGCAAGGAGTTCATCATCAACACACCATCTATTACCTTTTGGAGTGTGGTGTCTCCTAGATTGGTTAGGTGTCACTTGGGAGCCTCCGTCAAGATTGTGGAGTTGAACCAAGGAGTTTGTAAGGGCAAGGAGATCGCCTACTTCATGAAGATCTACCCGAGTGAGGCAAGTCCTTCATGGGCGACGACCATGGTGGGATAGACAAGGTTGCTTCTTCGTGGACCCTTCGTGGGTGGAGCCCTCTGCGGACTCGCGCAACCGTTACCCTTCGTGGGTTCAAGTCTCCATAAACGTGGATGTACGATAACACCACATATCGGAACCATGGATAAAAAATCTCTGTGTCAACATTGCGCTTGCTTCCTCAAACTCCTCCCTTTACCTTCATATGCAATTGTTTTACATTCTGCTGCTATACTCTTAGAATTGCATGTGTAGGTTGATTGCTTGACTTGTGCTAAGTTGTTTAAATCTGCCAATAACTAAAATTGGGAAAAGGCTAGATTTTTATTTGGTTAAGTAGTCTAATCACACCCCCTCTAGACATACTTTCGATCGTACACCGGGCCCTGCCGACGCAGAACATCAAGGCTTGCCTTTGCGCCTTTTCCTAAGTTGTTCACACGTCAAGGAGGACTCCTGAGCATCGCGCCTTAGGAGCCTAACTGGTCATGTAGCCCTCACCCCTTGGGCTCGTCCTGGCGATCCGGACGGCCCAACGGCCGCTGAGGTATGCGCGGGGCCGGGCTCGACCGACGCAGAAGAACAAAGCAAATAGAAAAGTCGAGGGACCATAATCTAATTATTTCAAAACATATTGTTCTAGATAAGAAGTTTTAAAACGCCTCCCCAAGGCATGCTACATGATGCAGGACAAGTAGGAAAGAGCTGCGTCACCTGGCCACCTCTTCAGAACTGGGCGCCACCATCACCTTCCAGCACAGCCTCGTCGCAAGGTGCGTCGCCCTTCTCCTCAGCCTCGATCGAAGGGCTGATGACCAGGAACTTACTCATGGCGGCAGCAGCAGCGTCCTGGGAGTCGGGGTCCATCGAAGCGAGAAAGGAGGAGAGGTCGAAGCCGGCATCCTGGAGATAGAGATGGTTGAAGATGCACGTAAGGGCTGAGGAAGAGAGCGAGCGGGCCTCATTCTCCACCAAGGAGGCAAACCCATCAACAACATCTTCGAGCACGACCAAGACTTCAGGAAGCAGAGTAGCAGGGCTCTCCTTTGGGGTCGTCGCTGTGGCCTTCTTCATAGGGTCGTCCCCAAAGAGCGACCGCTGAGCCTTGTGGAACCGCGCCTCGAGGGAGGCAAGGGTGTTGCGCTCCATGGCGGCCGCCTTCTTGGCCTCTGCAATAGCCACTTGGGCTGCCTCAGCCTCCTCCTTCAGCTGCATCAGGCGGTCGCGCTCCGCAGCCTGCTCAAAGGCTGCCATCTTCACCTTGGTGTCTCGATCGGTGATGGAGGCCTCCTGGGCCTTCAACTTCTCCTCGCGCTCCTGGAGCTGGATGGCCTGAGTGGCCTGCTGATCCTGAATAGCCTTCCATTCAGCCTCCACCATGTGGCACCGATCCTCAGCTTCTGTGGCCTCCTTCCACGCCAGGTTGCGCTTGGTGGCGACCACCCCGAGCACCTTCAGGGCATCCTATGCAGAGCCCTAGGCCACGCGGACAGACGCGTCGGCCTAGAGCCAACCAGAAATCAGCCCCAGGTGACCCTGCCCTGAACGACGATCCGGACCCCGAAGTTCGTCCTGGAGGAGGTCCAGCACCGTCCTTGCCTCCTCCAGGGCCCCGAAGGTGGCAGAAGCGCCACGGCTCGGCCACATGCTGAGCAAGGGAGGAGACACCCTCGGCACCGAGACAGAAGAAACCTCAGCCTCAGGAAGGACCGGGGGCTCCGGAGGCTGGGTGGCCTCAGCAGCTACAACAAGAATGGGCGTCGGCGGGGTCAGCCCCACTAAAGGCGCCAGCACCTCCTGAGGATGGGCTTCCATGCCCTAGGGAGACGGCATCACCATTGGAGCTGCGGAGGCCGCGACATTATCCTTCACCAAGGCCGCGGCGACCTCTGTGTTCTCTTTCTGCTTCTTCGACGGCTGTTGCCTAATGACAGACAAGGACGCTGAGCATCGCTTCAAGAATCAACAAACAAGGCTAAGGAAAAGACTTACTGGCCGGCAAAGACATAGCTCCCCTTTAGGCTCAGCAGCAGGCGCTGAGACGGGGCAACTGGTGTAGAGCTATTGGGAACAGGAGAACTCACGGTTGGAGCCACTCGGGACGCCGTTGGCGAGGGCGAAATGCTGCCCGGAGGAATCAGCATGGTCCTGCCCTTCTTCATGGCCGTCCGCTTGGGCTGCTGCAAAGAGGAAACCCCGGATCTTGTGGTGACTCCAAAGGGGCGAGGCACCTCCAACACCGGAGGCTCATCATCGTCATCATCGTCGGGGAAGTCATGGAGGAGCTCCTTCTGCCTCATTCCTCCACAACCTCGTCCTTGGTGGCCTCGGAGGATGGGTCGCCGAAGGACAGGTGCACCAAGGCGGTAGGCAGCGGGGGAGGCCCTGCCCGCACAAGCCCAAACTTATCGAAGACTGACATGGCAGCGGCGACCTCCTCCCCATCGGCTCGACCATATAGCGGGAGCCAGTCCTCCAGAGGGTCACTCGGGTCCTTCCCTGTCAAATGCAGCAGCACCTTGCTCAGCTCCTCCTCGGGAAGGGTGTCCCGGCATAGGCGGATCTTGTCATCGGCACCCCCGAGCTTCCACAGGGGGCGGGAGAAATCTTGGAGTGGCGCTATGCGCTGCCTCAAGAACTCCTTGATGAACATGGCCCCTGTCATCTTCTCGCTCTTCAGGTCCTTCTCCATCTTCTTCACCAACGGCGTCAGAGAAGGGTCGATGATCTTCTCATAATACCACCCTTTCTCTGAGATGGGGAGTTTGGTCGGCAGCTCTAGCGAGCTCTGGGAGCACTTGGCGTCCATCAGAACCCACCTCTTCAGGGCATCGTCCACCTTCTTCCCGGCATGGGAGATTGCGTTACCACCCCACGCCATGACGAAGCCGATGCTGCCGACCAGGTGGTCGCCAATCATGCGAAGGAAGAAGAAATGGCGGAGCATTGTGACAGAGGGCATCACCCCCACAAACGCCTCACAGTAGAAGGCAAATATTGATAGGAGGAGGATGGAATTGGCGTGAATGTGGAGCGCGTGGAGGCCATAGTGATGAAGAACAGTGTAGAAGAAGCGGGAGAATGGGGGCACCAGCCCCGAATAGACGTTGTGCAGGAAGAAAGGGAAGAAAGTGCTGTCAGCAGGCTTTGGCACGGCGGTGGCGACCCGGAGCGTTGTCCCCTTCCACTCGTTGTCCTCACTTGCCGTCAGGAGGAGCGTGGTCTGGAGATTCTCCCCGGCCATGGAGGGCGCAAGCAATGACGACTCATACTAGGCGGAGCCGGCAGCCAAAGCTGAGGCCGCAGTCTTCTCAGCAGCCATCGAGCAAGGGATTGGAGGAGAAAATCGGCAGATCTGGTGAGTTCCTCCGCTGCTAGGAGAAGGGGATCTGGAGCAAGACAAAGGAGAGGCAATGTAAGCCAGGCAGCGGATAGCAGCCCTTTTGTCAGATGGAGACGGTTGCCGAGGCAACCTGGGGAAGCGGAGTCGCCCACGTCCCATTAATCGCCATGCGTCACCAAGGCCGTAGGCAGTTAGGCCCCGCAGCGCTCCACACTTGCCCTTTGGCTATGCCTGGAAGCCATGTCCGAGCGTGCCTCGGGCCCGGGGGCTACTGTCGGTATCCTGGATATGGGGCTATCCAGCCCTGCCTGCCTGCGGCCCACCACATGGCTCCATCGACAGCCTGGTACTGCCCAACTTCGACATCAACAACTCAAGACCCTTGTGAGGGGCCAAGCCTCACGAGGCAGACGACGCCAAGACCCCTGAGGGGATCGGCCTCCTCAGGCTGGCTACTGAGGGGCAGAGAGTTCCATGCAAGGTTTACCTCATGAGGCTCAGCTGACGTGAGCCATGACGACCAAGGCCAGGCGGGCGCCAGTCGGGAACAGAGCGCATGTTTCCTCTTCGGTGCAAAGGAGACAAGCCACATGCGTGGAGTCCCGAGGAATCAACCAAAGGTTTCCATTCTAGTGCAACAAGACCAAGACCACCAGGATGGCAGGACGGAGGTCATCGATGAGCCCATCGCAGCGTCACGACCAGAGGCTTTTCATAGGCGAAGACTACTTTTGTCAGGATAAGTTGTACTACTTGTCCCCTTTCAAATACGGCCATTGTGGGATCCCTTCCCGCCAACATTTGGGAAGAGGACCAAGGCCACTATAAATAGGACTAGACACCACCATAGAAGGGGGATGGATCGATCTGATTCACATCGACACCAGCTCCCTTGAGCTCAAGAACACCTCACATCCTGAGGCCAGTTCATCCATTGTACTAGTTCATCGTCAGCCTACAAGGCAATCCACCACACCACACTGGATTAGGGTATTACACTACGACGGTGGCCAGAACCAGTATAAATTGTTGTGTCTCTTTCTCTTTGAGCTTGACGCACTAGGCTTAGGAGGATTGCGAGTAGGCAGTCTGGGTAGGTCGAGATCTCTGCACGCACCCCAGTGTTCGAACCTCTCAAGGGTTTGCGGAACCCATAATCCGACACATACATAATGTTCGGGCCACATGCTTGCGTTGGTGGTCCTCTCGAACACTCTCCCTCGTGAGATTATCAGCGACGTGCCCATTCGTTACCCGCAAAGGCTTTCAGTTTCCACCGACAACAAGAAGCATTTGACCAAAAGGTGGATTCATATTGGCATGTGTGTGGTGTGGATCATGGTGGGATTCCATATCAAACTTCGAGCACGTGCATACACACTCCCACCGGCTTGAAATGAGGGGGCTACACACATTGTGGTGTAGTGAGTTTCCGGTTTGCGAAGCATGTGCCATGTCAAAGTTGTGCATTGGGTATTCAAACATCACATAACACACGGGCACATCCACACGATGGTTTGTCCTATGACATCACTAGCGTATGCCTCTCTATGTGGGCCCACAAGGTCATCATCGACCAGTTGAACGTACAATGAGAGAGAGGTTAATTTGACCAACAAGGATGGTTCTTGTTTGGTTTGTGTTATGTATATGCATGGTATAGGAGTATGTACATGTCAAGGAGGGGGCAACATCAATACTCTATATATATGCGTGTCATAACCTTGCTCCATGTGGGGACTTTTCGGTTCCCGAGGCAGGTTCCACATCAAAGTTCTACATTATATTGGTATTCAAACATCATGCAATACCATGCAGGCGGTGGCTGCCCTATATATAGGAACTCACTCGCATGTGGTGCTTCCATCGAGGGCATACGAGGTTGTCCTCCATCACTTTGACCCATTGAGAGAGAGGTTAATTTGATCATCAAGGAACGATTCTTTTTTGGTTTGTGCTATACAGTAGAAGTACATATATACCACGCGTCGAATGGGGGCATACATACTGTGGGGACTTTTTTGTTCCCTATATACGTGGTGCCACATCAAAGTTGTGCATTGCATATTCAAACATCACACAAACAACTCTTTGGGCCACATGCACACGGTGGTACATAGTCCTATATAGGATGACTCGCTTGCGACGTACGCTTCGCTTCTGTGTTGCGCCCGGGAGTTCGTCGTCCATCACTTTGACTGAGCGAAAGAGAGGTACGCGATTGACAAACAAGGAGGATTAATTCTTTAGGGTTGTGTTACTAGGTGTATATATAACACGTGTCGAGGGGGGTGACCAGCTTGGTCCATCACTTTCACCGACAACGCGAGAGAGGTTAACTAATTTGACTTAGGAGGGGATTAATTTTTTCGTTTTGTCTTGATATAAATCATGATGTGAGATTACATATATATAATAGCGCATCTGTACACATGAATCCATCTCGTTGGATCGAAGGGGGGCGAGCACACGACACGTCATGAACGACCTCTTGCTCTGTATGGGGACCTCTGCAATTTCCAACGCATGCACCACATCAATGTTGTGCATTGGGTCGGGTATTCAACACATAAGCATGCATCACACACGTCCATAAATATGTTCGGGACACACGCATGCAATAATGGTTGTCTTTGGACACACTCTCACTCGCTTGGTTATGGGCAGCAAGCCTATATATATTCGTGGACCCGCGTGGACGTCCATCATTTCGACCAACAACGAGAAAAGTTACCATGGTGGATATATTCTTATTCTTTGCTTCGAGTTACCGTATAGTAGGTCAACCCATTCCAGGCCTAATTAAGTTTGAGCACATGCTACGCGTCGTGAACCCTTGCTCGGTGCAGGGATTTTATGGTTCCAAAGCATGGTGCCACGTCAAATTTGCGCATTGGGTATTCAAACACCACACACACCACTTCCATATACATACTTGGGCCACATGCACAGAGTGGGTTTGTCTTCATACAATAGTCCCTCACGAGGTTAATTATCGGCGCCAAGCTAGTCCATTTTGCGGGGCCATGTGGACGTCCATCACTTTAACCAACAAGAGCGGGGAGAGATTGTATGACTAGTTGGATTCTGCTTGGTCTGTGTTACAGTACGTCTTGGCGAGATGCCCTCCCC
>NC_041385.1:556700123-556708631 GCF_002162155.2 Triticum dicoccoides
CCGTGGGGTCGGGAAAGTCCGGTTAATTTGCGAGGCACACGTGCCACACATCAAATGTTGTGAATGGTTGTTAAATATCACACACCACACCCTTTTCATACATATAGTAGGGCCACCTACATGTGGTTCATATGTGGTCTCACCCATCTCGCACCACAAGCACACATTTGTGGGTCGGCACATAGTCCACCTTTGTTAGGAAGCGAAAAGGGAAGTTTGACCATATACATATGATGGACGCCTATAGGTTTTGTGTTATGGTAGGGTGAGGTTTTAGACCTAGATATTTGGGGGCATGCACTCGTAGCTAGGATTCCCTTACCACCGACACGAAGTGGGGTTCGTAGGGGGTGGCTGACTAGCAATACTATGCTTTTGTGTGACAGGTGCCACATCAAAGTTGTGCATTGGGTATCGAACATCAAACCACCCTTTTCATACATATATTTGGTCCACATGCAAGTGTGTTCGTGTTCTGACCCTCTCTCGCATTATTCTTTTTGCCAAATTTATAAACAACACACGCATTGGATGTAGAAACCGTCTGTGATTGGGTAGGCAATAGACACGGTTCGGTCAGACTACCTGTGTGCCACGCCCGTGCCATGCAGTCCCTCACATCAGCAGATTGGGATCCACGAGGCTTGCCTCCCGGTCTTGAAAATATCTACTGCCTCGTAATCTCGAAAATATCTACCGCCTGGAAGGTTTTAATGTTTGATAACGCACGATTAGTATGTGCGGACCATGTGCGATGTTTGTTACCCTGCTCTGCTTCAGTCCCTTGATTCGAATTGTCAGTAGCCCCGTTATTTTCCTCCCACCTCTGCATCCCTCGCAATCTCAAAAATATCTGCTCACCCTTGATCCAAATTTCTATTAGCCCCGCCTTGTTACTCCCGCCTAGTAAAATTTTCAGTTGCCGCAGTATTTCCTCAAAAACCACCTTGCCCCCCCTCCACACACACACCACACACTCCCCAAAACCTCCGCTCACATAGACACACACCACCCTCGAAACCATCGATAGGTCGCTGCCATCGCCGCCGCCTCCGTCCTCAACCTTTGCCTGTGTGCTGGGGAGCTCGAGGAGCCAATGGCCAAAAAAGGTTTATCGCGGCCTCTTCACCTGACACCGGCAAGGTGGCCGCTGAGGTGTCCCTGTCGTCCTCCGCGGGCTCTTTATTGATCCGCCATTGCCGATCCCCCGATCCGCCAGTCGCCGCGCCCCTACGCCGGTTAGAGGACTTCCCCGTCCTCCCACAGACCCGACAGCCGACGAGGTCCTACCTCGGGGTCTGGCAGCGGCGGTGGGGGACATGAGGCACTGAGATTATAGATCGGGAGGCCCACACCCGCCGGTGGCTCAGTAGCTTCCACACGGCCGAGCTCACGACCATGGAGTACGACCGCTAGCAGGTCTGCTACCACGGCGTGGCGGCTAGGCTCAGTTTCCCCTTTGCCACATGTCCGGTCGACCTTATTCCGTCGGAGCCAGGGGTGGTGAGCTTGGCTATGGCGTGGGAGGACCGCGAGGCGTGGGAGCGCCTCGAGGCCGAGGCCTCTGACGAGGCCTACATGCAAGAGATCCGCCGGTTGCACCCGGAGCTCGTGGAGGTGGAGTGGGAGATCTTTGCCGGAGCGGAGGCTGACGAGGTTATCGCATTTTCCTCTGATGATGAGGTCGAAGGCGGCAAGGACGTCGGCACAGAGGGCGTCGAGGTGGGCGGCAAGGAAGAGGAGATCGACATCGACGAGTGGAGGAGTGCCTTCCCCAACGACCCCGACAACGGCATCGGCCCAGACCCGGCTCGCGGCTCACCATATCTGACGAGGAAGGATTGGCTCGACCTCCACTTTGACTGAACGTAGTTTAGCTTAGTTTAAATTTATGTTTTATGTTCGATTATGCAAAACTATCTATGTTTATATTTGAATGCATGCTACTTTCAGTTGAACCTGCTTTGAACTTGATCAAATTGAAGTTTACAAGGTAAGTTTAGGGGATCGACCAGAAACGACCAAAAATTGTTGGAGTATATATATATCCACTAAGGGTTTTAGTCCTTTAACTTTTAATGATCAGCTAGAGATGGACTTATGCCTTGTTTATTTGAGTTCTTCACAATGTGATGCTCTATATGTGCAACTATTTGCTGTGCAATTCAATTTCATCAATAATAGTTTCAACAATACCACTATGAATTGCGATATTTGGTTGCTATTAAGGATATTGCAGTTAACATGCCTTTCATTTTTTTAACAATAACTAGTGTACTTTAGACCTGCACAATACCAGTTTGAATGACTATTTGCTTGTTTTTAAATGTTATGCCTCATGCAGTTAACACACCTTTCCACTTCTTGTTTTGCTTAACAAGCATGCTTAAGCCTGCACACTGAAGCTATCATTTGTAGATTATGTTGTCTACCATGGATATATTTGGTTGATGTTTAGCCTGTTGTGCTTAACATGCCTTTATATGTACTCATACAGGACAATATTGAAAACAGTGTTGTTTTCCGTCGAGGTTAGTTTCATTGCATTGCTTATATGTACTCACTGTTCAGGATATCGGTAGCTGGTACCATATAGCATAGGGGCTGATAAGGGATTAATCATCGAATCAGACATTTCACTGAATATATATATATATATGTAACCCATTTATCAGTAGGTTAACTAGGGCCATATTTAATATATCTGAGGTTACATAGCAACATGCATTGTACTAAATGACTAAATATGCAATCCCAGGCTGCATAGCTACAAGGAAGAGTGTTACCTTAATGTTCTGATGATGTCTAGATATACATGTAATAAAATCTTATATAATGGGATGGAGGGAGTGTTGTACTACATCATTTTGCAATTGTTGTTTAGCTTCTAATATTAAGTTGGTGCTTTTAGGTACATATGTCATTGCCAAAGATCCACACTTCGACCCTTTCTGCGTATGGGGCAATGAGATATTCATGAACCAGCATCAAGTGAGGAGTTGTTATTCAAATGGATCAAAAGATGTCAATCGAACTATTTGTTTACACGTTATGCAAGACAACAGTGAAATGCAGGATGGTAGGTAAGAACCCTGTAGCCTTCTTTTTACTGCCCGTAATGAGTTGTGTTAGATGATAATGTCTGAATCTTTTTTCCTTTGTAGTGGATCCTGAAGCAGTTTACTCAAGATTACCTCTCAAACTACATGATTGGCGGCTGGCCATCACAAGGGGTTGGACTAAAGTCATGTGTGCCTTCTGCATCCAGGAGAGCACAATAGGGCCATTCAGCTTCACCTTGTTCATCAACCAGAATGTATGTCGCCTCTTTCTTTACCATCTGTAATAGTACAAGTATAGAACCCTAGTTCATCATTCTTTATTTGGTGCTTATGTAATTCTTAAACATATGTACCTGTGAATCGAATAATGCATTGGTTGTTTGAACCTGATGGATATGAATAAAGCTATGGCCTACTTTCAAGTTTGAATTAGGTACAATTTTAAATAGCAACAATTAAATTATGGCGAAATTACTGTGTGCAGGTCACTACGGCGCACATGGTTAATAAAGCACAATTTGTGCGATATACATCATAATCCGACATGGTTCACGGACAGGAAACGTGTGTAACAATACACACAGTTGCCGTTTGCAAAGCGTGTGTGATGTCAGACAGTATCACATACGGTGCGGGAAAACTAAATGCGTGTGATTGTCTACCTATCGTACACGGTTTATAATCATGAACTATTTGTCATGTGCCAGGCATCGTAAACGTAGAGCCAGTTTGGTACGTGCCTAGAAAACTCCCGTGCCTGGAATCTTCTTGGTTTTAGGTAAAACAACAAAACTCCGAATGCGATGGCAATGCGAGCACAAACGAGTAGCAAGGATGAAGCATTTGGGATATTCGAGATTTCAAAAGTGGTTATATAGGGACAACTTTCTGCATCAAGGCTCCCTATCCCTGACGGTTTCTGGGTCGTGTGGGAAGGACCCCCCTATCGCCCACACTCACTTGGCGACGGTTCCAAATGTCATAGTGGAAAGGGGTTAAAAACCGTGTGTATAGCACCTTGCTGTACCAGTGCGTGTGTGGGCCCACAAATGTGTTGGCGTGAGATGGGTGAGACCACATATGAACCACACCCATGGGTGGCCCGATGTGTGTGTGTGTGTGTGTGTGTGTGTGTGTGTGTGTGTGTGTGTTTGTGTGTGAACGGTGTGGTGTGATACTTAAATAATCAAATCACAAATGTGATGTGGCACGTGTGCATCGCAAATTAACCGGACATCCCTGACCCCACGGAGGTTCATCTAGTGCGAAGTAGTACTATATATGCCTCCCCACACACACACACTTTGAGTCGATGGAGGGGCATCTCACCAAGGCGTATTGTAACACTAACCAAGAAGAATCACCACTTTGGTCGTATAACCTCTCTCATTGTTGGGTCCAAGTCATGCATGGGCATCCACACGTAGCCCCACAAATAGGCTAGCTTGTCACCGATAACCACGCAAGGGAGTGCCTGAAGACAACCACTATGTGCAAGTGTCCCAAACATATGTATGAAGTGTTGTGTTGTTTGAATATACCCATTAGAACCAAACTCAGATGTCATACGACCTCCGCCACGATATTACGCGATATAGAGGGGACACACACCCTTTATGCTTCACCAATGAGGTAATGCGGCAGCAATTTCTCGAAGGTCTTAAACCCGTAAACATCGAACAGTATGATGGAATGACGGATCCGGCCGTCTGGATTGAATATTTTCTTGTCCGCATTCACATGGCTTGTGGGGATGACCTCCATGCCATTAAATACCTTCCTCTAAAGCTGAAAGGACCAGCACGACACTGGCTAAACACCCTCCCAGAAAACTCCATTGGAACCTGGGAAGATTTGGAAGATGCTTTTCAGGCCAACTTTCAGGGCACTTATGTCCGGCCACCGGATCGTGACGACTTGAGTCACATAATCCAGCAACCAGGCGAATTGGCCTGCAAGCTTTGGAATCGGTTCCTAATTAAAAAGAAACAGATCATGGATTGTATGGACACCAAGCCTTAGCAGCCTTCAAACACAGCGTCCGGGACAAATGGCTCGGCCGACACCTCGGGCAGGAAAAGCCGAAGACCATGGTAGCCTTAACTGCACTTATGACCCGCTTCTGTGCGGGTGAGGATAGCTGGTTGGCTCGTAGAAGCAACACCTCGGGCGACCCCAACACTTCTAAGGCCAGGGATGGCAATGGTAAACCTTGCCGCTATAAAAACAAACATTGGAACAACGGCGACACAGACGATATGGCAATCAATGCCGGATTCAGTGGCTCTAAATTGGGTGAGCGGAAGAAACCTTTCAAAGGCAACAAGGACGGTCCATCCAGCTTGGTAAAATCCTTGAGAGGCCCTGTTAGATTCATGGCACACCTGATAAGCCTGCTAACAACACCAACAACAAATCTTGGGTTTTCAAACAGGCCAGTAAGATCAATACCGAACACAAGGGAAAGGGACCTCCAAGTGAAGATGATGATGAGCCCCATCAGCCGAACACCGGGGGTCAGAAGCATTTTTCCCCCGAGGTGAAAACAGTGAACATGATCTATGTCACTCACATCTCCAAAAGGGAGCGCAAGTGCGCACTAAGGGACGTCTATGCTGTAGAGCCTGTCGCCCCCAAGTTTAACCCATGGCCAGCCTGTCCGATCACTTTTGATCGTAGGGATCACCCAACCAGTATCCATCACGGGGGTTCAGCCGCCCTGGTACTTGATCCAATTATTGATGGATACCATCTCACCAAAGTCCTTATGGACGGGGGCAATAGTCTCAACTTGACCTATCAAGACACTGTCCGCAAGATGGGCATTGACACATTAAGAATCAAGCCTAGTAACACTACCTTTAAAGGTGTGATACCCGACATGGAGGCCCCTTGCATAGGTTCACTCACACTGGAGGTAGTATTTGGCTCCCCAGACAACTTTCGTAGTGAAGAATTAATCTTCGACATCATCCCGTTCCGTAGTGGCTATCACACACTGCTCAGACAAACCGCTTTCGCCCTGCTTTAATGCAGTCCTGCACTATGCTTACTTGAAGCTTAAGATGCTTGGACCTCGGGGTGTTATTACAGTCAATTGTAATATGGAGCGCTCCCTCCATACTGAAGAGCACACTGTGGTCCTCGTAGAAGAGCTGTATGGCGGCCTTATCAAGCCGAACAATTCATCGGGCAATAAAGCCAATGACGTGTCTAAACGAGTCCGGTCCGCCCATAATTGTGATAAATCAATGGATCCGGACCTTGATTAGCAGTTCGGCCTCCGCCGACTGCCCCATAAGGTTGTGGCTCATGTACCACGCGTAGATAACTTCGCACTAAAAATACCTTGGGCAGCGCCAGAGGCACACTATGGAAAAGGTCCATAGTACGGCTTGACCCTATCTGGACTGCATATACGTTTTTTCACTACTGGTTCATTAAGAGCCTTACCTGCTATATGGTTGTATCAGGAGATCCTTTCCAGGCTAGCGCTTCCCAACCATCAACTGCTCCCATCAAAGGACTTATTACTAAGGAGAAATGGCGCAGACGTGCGATAGGGCACCACTGGAGTTTTTGAACTATTATTTTTAGGCCTTGTGTTACACTTTCCCTTATGTAAAATTTTCTTTCTTTAGGCATGTAACATGACCTTAACATTCATGGCATTGTCTGTCAAAATACGCCTCGACATATTAATAAGGATATCAAGGAAGTAGATGATAATCACCTTTTTTGATTGGACTCTCATATTATCTTGTCATCCGTATTCCCTCGCTTTTGACTAACATACGTGCGTCGGCACGACTTTCATACCAGGGGCTATATTCGGCCCCGCAAACTCTTAAGTCCGAACACCTATAGGGAACTCTTCGGCATCCCAGATATTGCATTATATGCATTGGCTCCAAATCATGTCTTTGGTCAATAGTTGGGTTGCCCGGCTCCTGTGTTTGCCACCTTATGTTCCGCAAGTTTTGCTAAGGTAGTAAAGGGAGAACTACTGCGATTGTATTTCTGGTTCGTCCGGTCAAGTACCTCAGTAGAGAAAGCCGAAAACTGACTGTCATGGTATGCGAGAGCGGGTTAGCGATCTAGTGACTTAGTGTTATACTACAAATCGTTCGCGATTTATGCCGTGTTAAACGAGGGGCTGGGCTTCGACCAGCTGCACTGCAAAGGCGCTGTACTCCGGATTGCCATTCACGCAACAAGGGGCTAGTACTTAGCACCACCAATGGACTCTTATGGCTAAGTGAAAGTACTAAAGCCGCATAGTCCGATTGCCTAGTTCACCTTGCAAGACGCCTCCTACATCGGACCAAGACGTTGGATAAAGTGTGGTCATGCGTTCCCGAACACCCTTGTAATATTTACATGGGGGCAGAAGCCGACGACTGGTAAACTTTCAGACTTATAAATTAAAATGGCCAAACAGGAGGATAAACTAATCATAAAGCGCAAGCACAAATATTTTACACCATAAGTTCATTACACAGGTCTTACAAGCCGGACTCTACTAATCAAATATGATATCTTTTGAGCACTGGCCCTCTATGATGCGGGATCCCTCGAGGACCTCGCCGAAGTACTTCTCCGGCCGCCGGTGATCCTTGCCTTTAGGTGGCCCTACGGTGGCAATCTCGATGGCCTTCATCTTCACCCATTGTACCTTGACTTGGGCGAAGGCCATCCAGGCACCTTCTATGCAGGCCAACCGCTTGATGGCGTCAACCCGAGGACACGCCTCGACCAGCCGCTTCACAAGTCCAAAGTAGCTCCTGGGCATGCGCTCGGCTGGCTAAAGACAGACTATTACATCCTTCATGGCTAGTCCGGCCACCCTATGCAGCTCCGTCAGCTGCTTCAGCTGATCGCTGAGGGGCGCCGGATACTCTAGAGCAAGATATTGCGACCGGAATAGCTTCTCCGTTGAGCTCCCCTCTTCGGCGCAGAAGAACTCAGCGGCGTCAACAATACTCCTCGATAGATCTGCAAAGGCGCCTGGAGAACTCCAAACTTGGGTCAGTAAAATGTATCTCTTTCTTGTAAATTTACTCTGCATGTGAAAGGCCTTACCATCCGCTATTTTCCTCGCCTCTTGGATCTCCTAGAGAGCGCCTTGGGCCTCAACCTGGGCTTCCTTCATGCTCTCAAGAGCTTTGGTGAGCTCGGAGGCTTGTTCCAAACTCTTCTGCTCCAAGGACTTGCACTTAGCAATGGTGTCCTTGAGCTCCTCTTTGACCCTCCCCCCCCCCCGTGCCTCATGTCTTCGGCGGGTGGTTTTCTCCACCTCTAACTCCTTGGCTGCTTTGTTAGCGGCCGCCTTGCTCACTTCCGCCTCCTTCTTGGCTTGGGCGAGGGCGCTCTTTAGGGACTCGATCTCGGTTGCGCCAACTGTGAGTACTGTCATAACATTCAGTAAATTTTAAAAATAAATTAG